>NC_042615.1:423044255-423281970 GCF_901001135.1 Rhinatrema bivittatum
GATTGCCTTCAATGCACTGATGTCATCCAGGGGTGACTGGCCAAGCATAAAAGCCAGCCCCCTGCAGCGCATTACCTGAGGTGGAGGAGAGAGGAAATCGGAGGAATACCTACTAAAAGGCAAAGATGGGGTGAGGCGACGTTTCCCGGCCCCTGTGAGCCTCTGCAGATTGCCTTCAACGTCCTCCAGGAGCGACTGGCCAAGCATAAAAGCCACCCCCCTGTGGCACATCGATGATGCCAGCACGTCGCCAAAGCCGTGCGCGCCAAAGGGGTGCGCGGCTTTGTTTCAAATTGATTGGAAACAACATTTCATTATGAAATTGGACCCCACTGTTGAAAAATTAAGAACTGTGAGTAATTAAAAAGAAATTCTTTATTTCATCTCCTCACTCTTTTACCTCTGCTCAAGAAGGAAATAAATAAATTATAATACATTGTTGAGAGAAGTGTGGTATCAGATTTACACAAGGAACTATGCCTCACACTAAAAGGAAGGCTAGGATTAGGGAGTTTATAGCTTCTTCTCCCATCTCTGAGCCATCTCAATCTCAGATACCAGCCTTTTTCTCACCTGCATCTAGCAGTAATCCGGTGAAGAGTGCCACTGAGGAGCAAGGCAGAGAGCGGTTGCCTGCACCTCTGGCAGAAACATCACTAAGTCCCGGCGCCCCAAATACTCCTCATCCACCTCATAAAATTCTTGATGATTCTCTAGAAACGTATTTCCTCAATGAGGAGGTAAGAGAAAGAGAACAGGCTAAAGGTGGTCAGTTGGAATCAGGACAAGAAAGTGCTATTCTTATGCAAATGGTGAAACCTGCAGTTATAACAATGGACTCTGTATGGTCCGCTATAAAATCCTTAGAGTCTGCGATTTCAAATTTAACAAGAATAACTACAGAATCAAATCAACGCTTTATAAATATTGAATCTTCAATTTCAAAGATTGGAAAAGAGAAGCAACAGATGGAATCTAGAGTTAATAAGTTGGAAATCTGTCATCAGAGATTCACCAAAACTGAAATATTATATGACAAGAGACTTGAGGCTATTGAAAACTCTTTAAAATACCTGAATTTAAGGGTATTAAACTTTCCAAGGCATGACTTAATATCACCTTTGGATATGTTTAAAGAATATCTGAGTCAGATTTTACATATGCCGCAACAATCTATGCCTCCTTTCTCTAAAATCTATTATGTTTCACCTAAAGTAAATATTAAAGATAAAGTGGAGGATTTGCAGTTAAATTTGACAGATATCATAGAAGCCACTACTGATAACATTATTGATAATAGAGCTATACTGCATGTATCCTTTGCGTCTGATAGAGACGCAGTGTTTCGCTTATACATGAAGAAAAGATTAGAGAAATCCCATGGAGCTCAAGTTTGGATCTACCCTGATCTCTCTAGAATAACTCAAGAGAGATGAAAAAAAATTTTTAGCACTGAGAATGGAAATAGAAAGCATGGGTGGAAAAATGATACTGAAATTCCCATATAAATGCGAGATACTCCGTCACAATCAGAAATATATTTTCTATGAAATTTCCCAATTACGATTATTTCTTGATTCCACTACCCAAGGGTCTTTAGCCATAGATATTGAGGCAAAGTGAAGAAATACACTAGGTGTAATCTTGTTTTCATTTGTTTAGAGGAGTTTCCTCTTATTTGCCTGTAACCGCTTATGTTGGTATTTTCCTTCTTGAGGATTTCTTTTGATCTACAGATAATAAGCTATTAGATGTGTGTTGAGTGTATTTCTATATGAACATATGGGGGCGGATTTTAAAAGGAGCGCGAATAGCCTACTTTTGTTTGCGCTCCAGGCGCAAACAAAAGTACGCTGGATTTTAGTAGATACGCGCGGAGCCGCGTATCTGCTAAAAACCTGGATTGGCGCGCGCAAGGCTATGGATTTTGTATAGCCGGCGCGCGCCGAGCCGTGTAGCCTACCCCCGTTCCCTCCAAGGCCGCTCCGAAATCGGAGCGGCCTCGGAGGGAACTTTCCTTTGCCCTCCCCTCACCTTCCCCTCCCTTCCCCTACCTAACCCACCCGCCCGGCCCTGTCTAAACCCCCCCCTTAGCTTTGTCGGGGGATTTACGCCTCCCAGAGGGAGGCGTAAATCCCCGCGCGTCAGCGGGCCTCCTGCGCGCCGGGACGCGACCTGGGGGCGGGTCCGGAGGGCGCGGCCACGCCCCCGGGCCGCCCCGGGCTGTAGCCACGCCCCCGGGCCCGCCCCCGGAATGCTCCCGACATGCCCCGAAAACGCCGCGCGGTTCGGGCCCGCCCCCGACACGCCCCCTCCGAAAACCCCGGGACTTACGCAAGTCCCGGGGCTCTGCGCGCGCCGGTAGGCCTATGTATAATAGGCTTACCGGCGCGCAGGGCCCTGCTCGCGTAAATCCGCCCGGTTTTGGGCGGATTTACGCGAGCAGGGCTCTGAAAATCCGCCCCATGATGTATCTGTACCTTTACATTTTCTTTCTTATTATAAAAGGCATAAATAAAAAATAAAAAAACATTAAACTGTTCTAAGGAATCCAATTACTGATGACTGATAGATTGTGAGGAATTTTAACATAGCTTCACTCACTGTGAGGGAATTGGAAAGTAAAACTGGATATCATCTGCATAACGTTTGTAATGGAATTACAGACTAGCTAACACACGACAGATGGTGGCGATGTAGATATTGAAGACAGATGCAGAGATTGAGGAACCCCAGGGGTTGCCAGCTTAAAAGGAGAGGATTTGAAGCCTCCAGGGTCATGCACTGAGAGCAACCACATAAAAAAGAAAACTGTTTATGAACAATGATTTGAGGCGATCAAGAAGTATAGCATGATTAAGTGTGACAAAAGCTGATGATACAGTGAATAGAATCAGGAAAAATGCAGTACATGAGTTGAACCCATGACAGAATGTATCAAAGCTAGAGGTCAGAACAATGAGAGGCCCTAAACCCAAACTGATAGTCATCAAGTAAGTTGTTTTTATCATTAAAATGATGCAGCTGTTTAAGTACAACCTTTTCAATGACCTTAGCTAGGAAAGATGATATTGGATGAAAGTTACCAAGCATTGCATGATCGAGGTTAAGAAACTCAAAGGACAAAAGTTGTCCTTCGTCTTTGCATTAATATCCACAAGTTCAAACACTGAGGTAGGTTCAAAATCAGTCCACTGAAAGTTACTCTGCTCAACTCAGAACAAGAGGGCACTAGCAGGTAGATTTTAAAAGCCTTATGTGCGCCAAAGCTGGGAGATATGCGTGTGTTTGGGGCCGGCGCACACTGTGCGAATTTTAATAGGCACTTGAGTGCACACATATCTTCTGGTACGCACACAAACCAGGAAGTCAAAAAGGGGCAGGACATGGGCGGAGCCTGGGTGGGGAATGGGCGGGACATGAGTGTTTCAGGTCTGTAACCTGATGTATGTGTGTAAGTTTTTACGTACACAAGTGCGTGCCGGGCTCCCCTACCATGTAAGTTTACTTCTGCTATGGATGGCGTGTAAGTTTTAAAATAAAAAAATGGCTAGTCAGTAGGGATGTGAATTGGGCTTCTGACGATTGAAAATATCGTACGATATTTTCAAAATCGTCAGAAATCGGGGGCTCCCCGAAACCGAGAGGAAAACCCCACGAAATTGTTCGTGGGGGTTCTTTTATCGTTTTGGGTGAGGGTGGGAAAAACGGCACACAAAAATAACTCCTAAACCCACCCCGACCCTTTAAAACAAATCCCTTAGCTTCCCCCACCCTCCCGACCCCCCCCAAAAACATTTACAGGTACCTGGTGATCCAGTGGGGGGTCCCGGGAGCGATCTCCCGCTCTCGGGCCGTCGGCTGCCACTAATAAAAATGGCGCCGATGGCCTTTGCCCTTACCTTGTGACAGGGTATCCATGCCATTGGCTGGCCCCTGTCATATGGTAGGAACATTGGATGGTCCGCACCATTTTTAAAGATGGCGCCGGCCATCCAGTGCTCCCTCCAAGAATTATAGCAAGGATATGAAAGAATCACATATATAAGAATATTACGAGTAAGCGACGTTAAACCCTCATATCAAGACCCACCAGATCTGCATACAGAGACTCCATCCAGGTTCCCCCCCCCCCAAAAAAGCCGTTCTACACAACACTATTCAAAAACGAGCACTATCAACTGCTGGGCCGCATCACTGGAACTCTCTCCCGCCAGATCTCCGCCAGGAACATTGCCATATCACTTTCAGAAAAAAATTAAAAACTTGGCTGTTCGCCCAAGCATACCCTTGAAGAAGCCTCAGGGTCACCCACACAGTCACTTACCCCACGGTTGCGTCCCTTTCCGCAACTCAAAGGAACTGTTTTTCGCCTTATTGCACTTTGATAAAATTTGCCTAATCGTAGTCACAATGTAAATTTGTATAAAATTACTACCTTGTAAACACTTTCTCCTGCTTATATGCCCTTCTCTCCAGTTAGAAATTGTTTAACCTATCCTCTTCTAACAGCCTAGTTCCACTTTCCCTGTTATAATGTAACTTCTTGCTTTCTTTGTTAACTGGTTCCCCCTAGTTTATTGTAAACCGGTACGATAAGACCTTGTCTTGACTATCGGTATATTAAAAGAATTTAAATAAATAAATAAAATAAATATTTGAGCAATTGCGCACTTACGCTGCAAAACACTTGTTATAGTTGTGCTTGCTCGGTATGCTTAATCACCCCATGATTAAGCATACCGAGCAAGCACAACTATAACAAGTGTTTAAACGTTAAAATGCTTTGCAGCGTAAGTGTGCAATTGCTCAAATATGAGGGTTTAACACGTTGCTTACTCGTAATATTCTTATATATGTGATTCTTTCACGTCCTTGCTATCTTTCTCTGCCAGTCATGAAAAAAGATGGAGTATCTCTCTCTCTCTGCCAGCCACAAGACACACACATTCCCTCTTTCTGCTAGACACAAAAAGTCACACAATCCCTCACTCTCTCCTAGACACAAAAAGACACACATATTCCCTCTTTCTCTTTCCTAGACACAAAAAGACACACATTCACTCTCTCTCTCTCCTAGACATCAAAAGACACACTCTCTTCTTCTATCACCCAGCCACAAGACAAACACATTCTCCCAGATGCAAAGATACTCACACTCTTTCTCTCTGTCAGCCACAGACACACACACTCCCTCTCTCTCCCAGCCACAAAGACACACACGCCCTCCTTCGTCTCTCCCCCAGCCACAAAGACACACACACACACACACACCCTCTCTCCCTCTCTCTCCCAGCCACAAAGACACACACACACCTTCTCTCTCTTTCTTACATCTGCAAAGACACACACACCCTCCCTCTCTTTTTCCCATCCACAAAGACACACACATTCCCTCCCTTTCTCTTTCTCTCCCAGCCACAAAGAAATCACAATCCCGCTCTCATCCTAGACTCAAAGACACATTCTCTCTCTCTTCCAGATTCAAAGACACACATACTGTCCCATAAACACATTTAGTACAATACCTCACCTTGGTCACACAGACAGAACCCAGACACTACAGACCCTCACCAAATACAGAATAAAGAGACCACAATTATAAAACATACAAAAACTGAACTGAAAACTGCAACAAGCCAGACTCTGTATTTTGTGGGTGTTACGACATGCTTCTGTACCTCGGGTCCAGGAAGCTCTCTCCCGACTTCATACGGCTCTGTCCTGCTGTCGGCTTGACCACGCACTGCAACACACCGCCCAAAATAACCTGGCCAGGCTCCGCCCCCCACGCTGATGTCCCCGACGGGCCGGCATGGAGAGCGGGAAAAAATGTGTGTTTAAACCAGCTCCTCAGCACACCAGGTGCCTTAGCTACAAGCTTGCTTGTGCTGATGCATTTCATTGGTTGCTGTATCTCTTGGACTCGGATTGCCCTTTTGGATTTGCTGTCTCACTGCCTGCCCTGAACTTGAACTGTCTTTTGGATTTGCTGACTCGCTGCCTGCTCCGTACTTGGACTGTTCTTTGGATTTGCTGTCTCAACACCTGCCCACTACTTGTTATGACTCGGGAGGTGAACCCTTGACCTGAAGTAGTATGTCAATGTCCTATCGTCGGAAGGTGAGACCAACTCAGAAGATCTCGAGAGATGGAAGGGGGTAATCTAGATGCAGGCGCCTCCTGCAGGTCGTATGATCCAGGTACTTGGCGCCTCCAGCAGGTCGTGCGATTCAAAGGCTGAGCTGGCGCCTCCAGCAGGTCGATTCGGGTAGTCAAGAATAGTCCAAGAGTCAAGAACCAAAGGATACTCTGCAGCCAGTCCAGGGATCAGGAACCAAAGGATACTCCGCAGCCAGTCCAGGGATCAAATACCAGGGAAGAACAGCAGCCAGTCTGGGAATCAGGCACGGGAGATCAATCACAGGCACAGAACTCAGGAACAAACCACAGGAGCCAAGAAGCCAAGGCAAGGTCTGAAGGTACAGGCCTTGCCTTAAATAGTCCCCCGAAGATGGAGCCCACAGGAAGGAGCCCAACCCATATCCTGTAATGGCTCCTATAACTCCAGGCTACTGCCGCGCGCGCAGCCCTAGGCGAACCCAGGGGGCGGAGCCAGCCGCGCGAGAAAGACGCCGTGGCCATGCTGGTTGGGCAGCAGACACTGCTGCAGGAAGAGCCCGCCAACGCCGAGCCTCAACATCGGCGGGTCGGCCCACCGCGCCGGTGAGTGACTGGCCCCGGTCGCAGCTTGCCGCAGCCGGCGGCCATAACACTACTCGGATTGTTTTTTGGATTTGCTGTCTTGTTGCCTGTCCTGAACTTGGACTGCCTCTTGGTTTCATCTCTCGCTGCTTGTCCTGGACTTGGCCATTCCTCGCAGCGATTCTGCTCAAGGTAGGCTGTTACTATATCACTGGGATCCACATTACTGCCAGGTGGTAACAGATAGCCGAGGCCATGGACCCAGTAGACCTAACTGCGCTACTGGCTATTCCCGACCTTGCGACCCGGGTGCAACAACAGCAAGGAGAATTGGACCAGGTCACAGGCATATTAAAGAGATTGGCAGCATGCATGGACGCTTTGGATATAGCCACTCCTCCAACACCTCCAACTTCTTCACCACCCACCTCAGTCCTAGGTGTTCCACCTCCTCCCCATTTTAATGGAGATCCAAAATTGTGCCAGGGATTCTTAAATCAATGTAAGATGCACTTCTCGTTACAAGCTCTATTGTTTCCTTCAGTTAAGACAAAGGTAATATTTATTCTCTCGCTCTTGGATGGAACAGCATTGGCATGTCCTCCCCCTTATTGGAATGTGATGATCCTCTACTGAATAACCTGGACCAGTTTCTCAAGCACTTCAGCTTAGTCTTTGATGAACCCGGACAATCAACCTCTGCTGCAGCGGAGCTTCTTCAGATATGACAAGGCACAAGGATAGTGGGCAAGTATGCAGTGCAGTTTCGGACTCTTGCCATGGAACATGCCTGGGGGAAGGAGAGTTTGACAGCCAATTAACGCCAGGGTCTTTCGGAACCCATAAAATACGAATTAGCTGGGTGAGACCCACCACACTTCTTGGAGGATCTGATTTGGTTATTCTTTTGCCTGAACCTCCTTTTCCAGGAATGGTCCTGAGAGAGGGCTTCCTCCCGTCTCCCAGAATGCCTAGCACCTTCCTTCTAGCATCCTTTCTTTTCTCCAAAACCCCAAGAGCTGCCGACCACTTCTGAGGAACCCATGCAGCTTGATCGATTCCAAATCTCTCCTGAAGGAGATGCCATCAGCAGAATCTTTGCCTCTACTGTGCAGGGGCTAGGTTTGCCAAAACCTGTCCCTTGAAGTCGGGGAAACTCCCGAACCTAGGATTGGTGGGAGAGGCCTCCCTGGGTCACACTACGTCCACTCCTCAGATACTAATCCCAGTATTCATGTATCCCCTTAAAATTCAAAGTACAGTTATGCAGGTATATCATTTGCAACACTTATCTGGCTAAATTCTGACTTATTCGGCTAAGTTGTACTTTTGCTGCTACTTAAATGGACAAATCTGATCTTATCCGGATAAATAGCACTTTTGTTTTAGACTTATCCAGCTATATTACATACCCGGATATGTCAGAAAAGTGCTAATTAGATGGACAAGAAGTGCTTTTCAGACTTATCACGTTAAGGGACATCTCCAACATGAAGCTATACGTGCTGCAGCATAATTCAG
The DNA here is from genome assembly GCF_901001135.1 of Rhinatrema bivittatum. Lineage (NCBI taxonomy): Eukaryota > Metazoa > Chordata > Amphibia > Gymnophiona > Rhinatrematidae > Rhinatrema > Rhinatrema bivittatum. Next base: position 423,052,482 of record NC_042615.1, read on the forward strand.
AGTGAAAACAGGAAAGAAATTTCTATGCTTGTTTCTCTTCAGCTATTATAATGGAGCCAACCCACCTCATTGAAACCATTACAGGATGAGGAATATATGGAAATCTTCAGAGAACCTCAAAACACAAGCAAAAAAAGAGCACAAAGATGATCTACTCCATGATAATAGATGCAGAGAGATGGCACAGCATGAAGAAAAACATCAAACAAGTATGCCTGTGAGATCAACAAACCGGACAAGTGACAGATAGAATCGGTGTAGGGGCCAAACTCTTATGCCAGTCTCTTAGCCTCCTATTTCTCTTACAGATAAAAAGTAAACTATCCAATGTAAAAAATGAGGACTACCCAATGTAACAATTGTGGAGCCTTTATCTTGAGGTAAATCATCTGGAAACTTGGGACTTGCCCCATTTGTTCAGAACTCTCTTCCAGGAAAAAAGAATTGGCTCACCTTAAAGCTGAATTAGCTGCAATAAAGAAAGACTCAGCAACCACCCAGGTATACTTATTCACGTTATAGCATTCAGGAATAGGAATCATTTCTCCATTACCACAGAAAACCCAAAAAACCCAGAAAACAGTGGTATACACTGGGCTCAGGTAGAATAAGACCTGTGACCCAAAGACACCCATTTTTCACAATTGTGCAGTCCACATATCCCCCTCCCCTCCCCACACACACTTACACAGAGTGTACAGGAACCCAAGAACAAATGGATTACAGTGGGATCTGGTACAGTAAGACCTGTGATACAGAGACACACCCTCCCTCAAGTGAAACAAGTATGAAATACCTTCTCTGTATTAAATAATGAAGAAACTCTAGCAATGGAGATTGAAGTGGTATCTGAAAAAAAAGAAGAAACCCAATGCAGGCAGAAATTCCATAATAAAATCAATAACCGTAAGAAAAAGCTCATTGTGCTACGTGACTCAGTCATCAGAGGCACTAACTTGGGAACTCTTTTCAAGAGAAACACTATAGTTAAAAGCTTTTCGGGATCATCTGCCAGTAGTAATGCTATTCAAATTGTCAATGCGATCAAATAAGAAAGCAAAGACTCTGAAGTTGATATTATCATCCATCTGGGAACCAACAACCTTGCCAGAAACAGCATCCAAGTGCTACAGAGAGATTTCCAGTCTCTGGTGAAGCAGATTAGTCACATGGCGAAGTCTATTGCCTTTTCAGAAGTGTTACCTGTTCATGGAAAGGGGAAAGAAAGGCTAAGTCATATAGATAACTTCAATGCATGGCTCAAAACTTGGTATAAGGAAGAAAGTTTTGGATATATTGGAGGCTGGGGCCATGTATGGAACAGTAAAAGGCTCTATATCAAAGATGGTTTATATCTGTCTGTGGCAGGAAAAAGGATCCTAAGAGATACATTCAAATCCTATGCCATAAGACATAAACTAGATGATGGGGGTGGCAGAAGGTCATTGCAATGTCATCCCCCAAATACAAATACAAAGGAAATGGGTGCAGTGGATAACAAAAGTCAGCTGAATAAGGCACAAAACAAGTCCAAGAAAAGCAGTAACCTGAATGACAAAAGCTGGAAAGCTATGAGCACAAATGCTCATGGTCTGAGCAATAAAATCCCAGACCTGCAAGCCAAAATGGTGAAGGCGGACTTGGACATTGATGCTGTTACAGAAACATGGTTCACAGATTCTCATGATTTGGGATATGGCCATACCGGGCTATAACATGTTAAAGAAGGACAGAGAAGACAGAAAAGAGGGAGGAGTAGCTCTTTATGTCAAAAACAATATCCAAGCAACTGAACTGCAAGGAACATGGGGTAGAGAAGAAGCATTATGGGCTGTCCTAAAAAAAGATGATGGATTTTACAGGCCTCCGACTCAGACAGAAGAAATAGACAGAGATCTCGCTGAAGACTTCCAAAAGGTGGGAAAGAAGGGAGAAGTGTTGATTGTTGAATATTTTAATCTGCTGGGCATAGACTGGAGATATCCCTTCTGCAGAATCTGACAGAAGTAGAGAGATAGTGGATGCCCTGCAAGGGGCTCTGTTCAAACAAATGTTAAAGGAATCCTTGAGGGAGGAGTTATACTCGACTTAGTGCTCACTAATGGGGATAATATCTCTAATGTCCGGGTGGGTGCCACCTCAGCACCAGTGATCATCAAACAATATGATTTGATATTGCTAATAGGATACGGAGAAGTCACATGAAGACCCGAGTTTCGAACTAAAAAAATACAGACTTTGTTGAAATGGGGAAGTACTTGGAGGTAGAACTGAAAGACTGGGAGAAAATGAGAGAGGTGGAACAACAGTGGGCCAAACTAAAAGGATCAATTACCGAGGCAACTAATCTATATGTTAGAAAAGTAAACAAAAGCAAGAGAAATAAGAAACTTATCTGGTTCTTAAAGGAGGTGGCTGATAAAATAAAAGCAAAAATAACAGCATTCAAGAAATATAAAGGATCCCAAGAAAGAGGAATACAGGAAAGAATATCTGGTGAAACTGAGGGAGATGAAGAAAGTAATCAAGAAAGTAAAAAGTCAGGCGGAAGAAAGGATTGCCAAAGAAGTAAAGAGAGGGGGGGCAAAACATTTTTCAGATACATCAAAGAAAGGAGAAAGCTCCAAAGTGGTATAGTGAAATTGAAAGGTGACAAGTATCAATGTGTGGAGGGAGACAAAGAAAAGGTGGAAATATTAAACAAATAGTTCTGTTCTGTGCTCACTAAAGAAGACCCTGGAAAAAGACTGTTGCTAGTTAACAAAATATTGGAAGGGGATGGACAAGACGAAACTCTGCTTATGGAAGAGAATGTATGGGAAGAGCTAGGAAAACTGAAAGTTGACAAAGCCATGGGGCCTGATGAGATACATCCTAGGATACTGAGGGAGCTCAGAGATGTGCTGGCAGGTCCGCTGCCAGCACCTGTTCAATAGATCCCTGGAAACGGGAGTGGTGCTGATTGATTGGAGAAGAGCGGTGGTGGTTCTGCTTCACAAGAATGGGACCAGAGAGGAGTTTTGAAACTACAGGCTGGTTAGCCTCACCTCGGTGGTGGGAAAATTAATAGAGACTCTGCTGAAGGAAAGGATAGTTACCTATCTGCAGTCAGGAGGATTGCTGGACCTCAGGCAGAATGGATTCACTAGGGGAAGGTCCTGTCAGACAAATCTGATTGATGTTTTCGATTGGATGACTAAAGAATTGGATCAAGGGAGAGCACTCAATATGATCTACTTGGATTTTAGCAAAGCTTTTGATACAGTCTCGCATAGGAGGCTTGTGAATAAAATGAGAAGCTTGGGAGTGAGTACCAGGTGATGGCATGGATTTCAAACTGGTTGAAGGATAGAAGACAGCATGTGATAGTAAATGGAACCTACTGTGAAGAAAGAACAGTATTAAGAGCAGGATCACTATTGGGACCAGTCCTTTTCAACATCTTCATAAGTGACATTGTGTAAGGGATAAAAGGTAAAGTTTGTCTTTTTGCGGATGATACTAAGATCTGCCACAGAGTCGACAAGCCGGAAAGAGTGGAGAGAATGATTTAAAGAAGCTTGATCAGTACTCAAAGATATGGCAGCAGGGATTCAATGCCAAGAAATTCAGAGCCGTGCATCTGGGGTATGGTAATCCAAAAGAGCTGTATGTGATGGGGGGGGGGGGGGGGGGGGGGGGGGGGGGGGGAGGGCTGTTGTGCATGGAGCAAGAAAGGGACCATGGCATGGTACTGTCTAGTGATCTGAAGACAGCAAAGCAATGTGACAAGGCAATAGCTAAAGCCAGAAGAATGCTGGGCTGCATAGAGAGAGGAATAACAAGTAAGAAAAAGGAGGTGATAATCCCCTTGTACAGGTCATTGGTGAGGTCTTACTTGGAGTATTGTTTTCAGGTCTGAGACCGTATTTCAAAAGGAGACAGAGACAGGTTGGAGGTGGTCCAGAGAAAGGTGACAAAAATGGTGGAGAGGTCTCTATCAAATGACTTATGGAGCAGAGGTTGAAGGACCTAAATATGTATACCCTGGAGAAGAGGAGGTGCAGGGAAGATATGGTATAGATCTTCTGATACCTGAAAGGTTTTAATGATACACATTCGACAAACCTCTGTTGGAAAGAAATCAGTAAAACTAGGGGTCATGAAATGAAACTCCAGGGAGGAAGACTCAGAACCATCGTCAGGAAATATTTCTTCATGGAGAGGGTGGTAGATGCCTGGAATGCCCTTCCGGAGGAGGTGGTGAAGACAAAAACAGTGAAAGATTTCAAAGGGGCGTGGGATAAACACTGTGGATCCCTAAAGGCTAGAGGATGGAAATGAGGAAAAGAACACATAGTGGTAACTTGCTGGTGTGGCGGTTACTACCCTTAACCAATAAGCCTTCATACTATTGATTCATCTCATTATTGCTCTCTGCTTAATGGCAGGGGGAAAAGGAGAATTAATTTCAGACAGCAACCAACAAGGACATGAATTTTATGCTCTGGGAAAACAAATAAGCATGGGGTAACTTTCTGATGCGGCTGTTACTACCCTTAACCAATAAGCCTTATACTTGTGATGTATCTCCAACATTGCTCTCTGCTTCAACAGCAAGAGATAATGGGGAAATTGGACTCAGACAAAAACCAACAAGGGCCCAACTTTAATGGTTTGGGAAAATAAGTATGGGAGGTAGCTTGCAAGGCAAATGCCACCCCCCGATGATATCTTTATGGGGGAGACCTGTATGGCTCAGATGGTGCTACCATAAGCTTGTTGGGAAGACTAGATGACCATTTGTTCCTTTTCTGCCATCATTTCTATGTTTCTGTGTTTCAATGTTTCTATGTTAAGTGCCACTACTTTACCTGCATAAATTGGAATCCGTATAAGCACTGCTACTTTTCCAGATAAGTCTGAATTTGCGCAGGTTGTGGTTTTTATATACATGAGCATATGTGCACACAAATGTACAGTGTTTGTATTTTATAACCTGTGCCTATCATTTGCATGCAGGTTATAAAATAAAGTAGCAAATTCATCTTTTTAGTTTAGCAGTTTTTGCCTGAAGAGTTCAAGATCAGAGGGCAGTTTGGACTTGTGCCTGAGGTGTTCAACTCTACTTGAATCATGTTTAACCTTCCTAAGCATCAGGATATACCATGGGGTGACTAGTAGTAACTTTCAAAGGAGCTACAGCTTCCAGGGTAGAACCAAGAGTCTGAGTCTAACCAGCTACTGCAATGTCAGAGCTATCAGTTGGAATTTCATGAATTTCAGAAGTCTTGTAGCTGTATGACTTCAAAATCTGGTCACATATTAGGGATGGACATTCAGATACCTGGTCCTGACATCAGGGCCTCAGTCTGGACCCAGGCCAGACACCATGATCTGGTCCGGAGACTGGATCTTAATGCCAGGGCCTTGGCTCAGACCCAGGCCTCATGCCATGACCTGACTCAGAGGCCGGGGCTCGCGCCTAGGCCTGATTCTGCAACCCAACCTGGTGGACAGGTCCCAATGTCGGGGCCATGGCCCAGACTCAGACCCAACACTGTGACCTGACCCAGAGGCTGGGTCTCAATGCCAAATCCTTAGCCTGGACCTAGGCCCGATGTTGGGACCTCGGCCCTGAGGCTGGGTTCTGATGCCTGGGCCTCGGCCCAGGGTCAGGCCCAAGCCTCAGAGCCTAGGCCTGGGAGTTCCTCTTCTTCATATTCTTTGGTGCTTGAAAGCCAAATGACACTGTCCAAAGGGGTCATGTCAGAGTAAATGAACTCCGGTGCATTTATTCCAGCAGACAATGCCATTTTGATGTATAGCATTGTACAGTGTTGCCATATGTCAAAATAGTGTCATCAGCTGGGGTGAATGTGTCAGAGTTAATTAACTCCAGGGTGACCTCAGGGGACAGTTGCAATTGGCTTCAAGAGCTGAGGAAAAGAAGATAGAAGAGGAACACTCTGAGGCCTGGGCTGAGGCTCAGGCATTGGGACCTGAGGCCCAGGCTTCAGATCTTGGCCTTAAAGCCAGCGCCTTGAGTAGGGTGTAGGTCAAGGTTGCAGTGACCTACTGCATCCTAGGCCAAAGCAAGCTGAGGCTTCAGCCTTGGCTTAGGCTTTAGAACCATGCTGACACTTAGGCCCAGGCTGAAGCCTCAGCTTTGCATAGGTCTAGGCCGCAGTAGGTCTCTGTGATCTCAGCCTATGCTGTATGCAAGGCCCAGGCTTAGGCCTCAGCATCAGATCCCGCCCGATCTGGGAAAGTAGGGGCCGGGGAGGATCGTGGCCTCAGCATTTTTTCAGGTGGGAGGGATGGGTGGAGGGCTTGGGAACCTAACATTGTGTAGGTACAGCAAGGGTATTTTTCCTTATATGCATCACCTTGCACTTGTCCACATTATATTTCATCTGCCATATGGATGCCCAATATTCCAGTCTTGCAAGGTACTCCTGCAATTTAGCACAATCCGCTGATGATTTAAGTACTCTGAATAATTTTGAGTCATCTGCAAATTTGATCACCTCACTTGTTGTAACACTTTCCAGATCATTTATAAATATATTAAAAAGCACTGGTCCAAGTACTCCACTGTTTACTTTTTTTCCACTGTGAAAATTGATTAATTAATCCTACTCTCTGTTTCCTGTCTTTTAACTAGTTTGCAGTCCACAAAAAGACATCGCCTCCTGTCCCATGAAGTTTTAGTTTTCTTAGAAGCTTCTCATGAGGACTTTGTCAAACGCCTTCTGAAAATCCAAATATACCACATCTTCTGGTTCACCTTTATCCACATGCTTATTACCTATTTAAGAACATATAGGAAATTTGTGAGGCAAGACTTCCCTTGGCTAAAATCCATACTGGTTGTGTCACATTAAATCATGTCTATCTATATGTTCTGTGATTTTATTCTTTATAATAATTTTCATGATTTTTCCCAGTACTCACTTGTCTATAGTTTCCCAGATTGTATCTGGAGCCCTTTTTATATATTGGGATTAATTGGCCACTTTCCAGTCTTCAGGTACAATGGATGATTTTAATGATAGGTTACTTGTAATAGGTTACTTGTAATTACTTGTAATAGGTCTGAAATTTCATTTTTTAGTTCTTACAGAACCCTGGGATGTATACTATCTGGCCCAGGTAATTTGCTACTTTTCAGTTTCTCAATCTGGCCTACTACATCTTCCAGTTGACCATGATTTGGGTCAGTTTATCTGAATCATCACACTTGAAAAACCATCTCCGGAACGGGTTTCTCCACAATATCCTCTTCAGTAAACAGCGAAACAAAGAATTAATTTAGTCTTTCCGTGATGACCTTATCTTTCATAAGTGCCCCTTTAACCTCTCGTTCATTTAACGGTACAATCGACTCCCTTGCAGACTTCCTGCTGTGGATATATTTTTTAAAGTTTTTATTATAAGTTTTTACCTCTTTTAACCAAGCTGACAATCATTTGGCCTTCCTTCCACCTTTCTTAATGCGTGGAATACATCTGTACTGTACGTCTAAGATGGTATGTTTTTTTAACAATGTCCATGCCTGTTGTATATTCTTAACTTTTGTAGCTGTACCTTTCATTTTTTTGTTAACTATTTTTCTCATTTTATAAGTTTCCCTTTTGAAAGTTTAGTGCTAGAGCCATGGATTTACTTATTGCCCCCTTTACAGTCATAAGTTCAAATTTGATCATGTTATGATCACCATTGCCAAGGGGCCCCACCACCATTATTTCTCTCACTAAATCCTGCCAGCCACTAATAATTAGATCTAAAATAGCTCACTCTCTAATCAGTTCCTGAACTAATTGCTCCATAAAGCTGTCATTTATTCTATCCAGGAATTTTATCTGTCTAGCATGTGCTGATTTTACATTTACCCAGTCAATATTGGGGTAATTGAAATCTCCCATTATTAATGTACTACCAATTTGGTTAGCTTCCCTAATTTCTCTTAGCATTTCATTGTCTGGCTCATCATTTTGGCCAGGTGGATGGTAGTATACTCCTATCACTATACTCTTCTACAATACACATGGGGCCGGATTTTAAAAAAGTTACGCGCACCGAGCTTATTTTAAAAAGCCATTGCCGCTGTCTCAAGGGATTGTGTGCTGCCAGCCTGCCAGCAGGCACAAAAGGTAAAATATAAATTTGGGGGGGGGGGGGTTAGAGTAGGGCTAGGGGGAGGAAAGGTTAGGGGAATGGGTGGGAAGGTCAGATTAGGGAGGAGGGAATGGAGGAAGGCAGCGCAGTTCAGCACACGCAAGGTGCACAATTATGCACCCCCTTGTGCGTGCCGACCCTTGATTTTATAACTTGCGTACGCCTTTTTAAAATCTACCCCATGGGATTTCTACCTATTAAGTTTCTATTGTGCATTTAGTTTCTTGCAGGATCATTATCTTGTTGGACTCTATGCCTTCCCAGACATAAAGCACCACGCCTCCACCAAGTTGATCTTTCCTATCATCGCAATGTAATTAGTTCCCTTGTATGGCACTATCCTATTGGGTTATCCTCCTTACACCATGTCTCTGAGATGCCAATTAATTCTATCTCATCATTTACTGCTATATGCTCTAACTTTCCCATCTTACTTCTTAGACTTCTGGTTTTGGCATACAGTCATTTCAAAGTGTGTTTTTTGTATGTATTAACAGCCTGCTTTTCAGTTGATAATGATAATTCAGAATCTTTTAGCTCAGGTGATTCTTTACTTATAGGCACATACAAGGATAACATCCTGGAATTATAGCAAAGTCTATACAAGGATTCCTTCAATTGAATGTTTCCAGAGGTATACTGCTGCCTGCCTAGGCATCAGAACCCAGCCTCTGGGCCGAGGCCCTGGTGTCAGCCCTGGGTCCAGGCCAGGGACCTGGCATTGGGACCCATCCTCCGGGTCAGATCACAGTGTTGGGCCTGGGTTTGGGCCAAGGCCCCGACTCTCTACCTTTAAGTACCCTGAGGGTCTCTCGCCTAAGTCCTGCCAGCTATCTGTTATTGATCTGCTCCCCCAGAGGTGCGGAGCTAGCAATCTGTTATGGATCTGCTTCCCCAGAAGAAGCAGACTGTTAGTAACCAGTTCCTTCAGAGGAGAGGAGTTAGCAACCTGATGTAGATCTGTTCCTCCAGAGAGGAGGAGTTGCAGTCTGTTATGGAATCTGCTCCCCCGAGGAGAGTAGCCAGCAGTCCGTTGTACTCCGTAAATGGAGTTAGTGATCTGTTGTGGGTTGGCTCCCCACAGAGTGGCAGTCTGTTATGATACCGCTCTAGTAGTGTAAGGAATGAACACTGTAATGTAAATTGGTGAATCCTTGGGCCGATGGCAGATGACAGCACCCCCAGGAGGATATCCTGAGAGGGACCACTGGCTAGGCTGGAGTATGGAGACAAACACAGATAGTTCTATATTAGACAGGAAGTAGAACCACCAGAGATGGCAGTAGTGAGCTGATGTGCCCGGCAGGGCTGAAGTCCCTCAGATACTGGAATTGTGATTTCTCGGTTGCTGAGCTGTAGAGAGAGACTATAGGTAGTGAGTAGACAGGGTTTGCTGGATACATAACCAGTAGTAGATGATACACTCACAATTATAGATATCTGAAATGGCTTCTATGCAACAGAGAGTCTTCAGTATATTCAGGAACAGGAGCCATAGGCGAGTACTAGTTCCTATATGCAGTCTGGAATAAGAACTCACAATATCTGTGTATGAGATGGCTTCTGGAATAGAAGAGAGTCTTTGGAGGGTTTCAGGAACATAGGCCCTCGTGGAGCGAGTACCGATTCCTATCTGCAATCTGTAATAGTAATTCCCAAGATATACGTATGCAATAGCTTCTGAGATAAAAGAGAGTCTGTGAAGGGTTTTAGAAACATGGGCCCTCTTGGAGCGAGTACCGGTTCCTATCTGCAATCTGCAATAATAACTCATGATCTCTGTACCTGCAATAACATCTTAGACAGAAGAAAGTCTTCAGAGATTAGGAACATAGGCTCTCATGGAGCGAGTACTGGTTCCTATCTGTAATAGAACTCATAGTGTTCACGTCTGTGATCGCTTCCAGGCAGTAAAGAGTCTTCTAAGCAATCAGGGACGAAGGCCCTCAAGGAGCGAGTATCGGATCCCATCTTAGCAATCTGAAATCAAGAAGAGAGAGCGGGGCCTCCGAGGAGTGGGTACCCCTTGGTAAGTTTGAGGAGGCAGAGCATCAGAGAGTTATCCCCCCCTTGCTAACTCGATTCATAGTTGCAAGCAAAGACCTTTTAAGTTGGAAGCAGATGACATCACTACGGGGGGACGCCCCCGAGGTGCACGCCCTTACTGGTACAAACTCTGGAGCGCGCGCACGCGCCCGCCCTTACATCATCAGTAACATGGTGGATCCGCAGCATCAGGCCAGCCTGGGGATTCTGGGAAAAGCGGCGAGGTGAAGCCGCGGCAGCAACTGTCCGTCAGACTCGAAGGGAGTCGCCACAAAGGTAGAGAGGGTGGAGTGAGGGCGAGAACAGGCACGAACGCAACACTAGCAGAACCCAAAGGCCTAACCTGTGGAGAAAGGAGCTGATATAGGAGAAGCTCCTGTCCAGTCGCATTCCAAAATTCATCTTCCTGCTGCCAGTGTTGACCTAGAGGGCTCCCTTTCTAGGTTGCATCAACCGTACCGCAGCACAGGGGTCCACCTTCCTTTACAGTTGCCTCACTTGCATCAGCCTGCGAGTGCAGGATTGAGGAGGAGGCCACACTGATGTCAGAAGCAGAACGCTCGAAGGAGCAGGTGGGGGGGGGGGGGGAGGGGGGAAGAAAGTTTGCATTGTGCCCTCTCCTAGCAATCTGGGGTGGGGAGAAATGCAATGCCGTCTCCATCCCCGTCTAAGCTACAACAATGTTAGGGTAAGTCAAAAGTTCCTAGGTATAATGATAGAGATTCCAAAATAGACAGTCTTGTTTCTACAGCACTGGGAAATAAGTTTAAGGCTTCATTAACATCCTCTTTAAGGTTGCCAACTCACCCTAGGACAACCAAAAACAGGCTGATCCAGTCCTGATTTTGTCCCAATGCATGCAGGGTTTTAGTTCTTATTAACTAAGGACAATCAATAGAACAACTGGAACTACAACTCAGTGAGTGCAATGGGGCAAAGCTAGGACTGATTCAGCCTGCTTGTAGTCCCAAACTACAAGAGCAGTTTTAACATGTGCACTGTATGCAAATTTTCAAAGAAAAACTGCCTATGCTATTTCTCTTTAACAATTACCCAATGCAAACTATGGGCTTGATTTACTAAGGTTTTTTTGGCTATGGGAAATGCTTAGTAAATGACCTTCTATACGTGTAAAAGTGTCCATATACTTTGTACCTGGAATTTCTGCAGGGAGCAAGATAGAGCATTTACATTTGAAAATGAAATATACTTTTGTTGTTTTCCTCCTCCAACCTAAAAGCTAACAGGAACACCTCTTTTTAATGTGGCTAAAAGTTTGCTTGCTGAGGGGAATTTTCAGTCAGGTCATCTTCCCAGGGGAAATACCTATTTACCAGGGTAAATGCCTTTGAAATTTGCCTCCTTACTGGGCATATGGACAAACACAGCTAAATGTTGATGCTTTCTCATTAAGCTAAGGGAAGTCATGCCTTACTAATCTACTAGAATTCTTTGAAGGTATAGTTAAGCATGCGAAGAAGGGCAAGCCAGTTGTTGTAGTATAGGAGGGTTTTCAGAAGGCATGTCATAAAATCTCTCATGAGAGACTTCTCAATAAGTTAAAACATCATGGGATAAGAAGCAATGTCATATTGTTGCTTGGTAACTGGTGAGTATAGGAAACAAAGAATAGAATTAAATGGACAGTTTTCTCAAAAAAGGGAGGTAAATAGCAGAATGCCTCAGGGATCGGTATTGGGACTTATATTCTTTAACTTATTTATTAATAATCTGGAAAAGGAAGCAATAAGTAAAATTATCAAATTTGCAAATGACACAAAAATATTCAAGTTAGTTAATACACAACCAGACTGTGAGGAGCTGCAGAGGAATCTTGCAAGACTGGGAAACTGGGCAGATGGAATTTAAAGTGGACATGTGCAAAGTGATGCACATAGAGAAAAATAATCCCAGCTACAGGAATACAATAGTGTGAAATAAATGGGTAAAATAGCAACAAATTAGACCATTTTTGTTTCATTTGTGGCCCTCCAAAACAAATGGGGGATGTCCAAAAATTAAACATCAGTATTAGTTTCATTTGTTTCTCTTTCCCATTCATGTCTATGGCACATTGAAAAGTACTGCCATGAGACTGTTAAGCATATCAATCAAGAAGTTACTAATGAAGCTGTAGCCAAGAGAGAGCCAAGGCAGGAAAAGAGGAAAAATAGGATGGAAGACAAATTAAGGTGAAGCTGCCCTGCTCCTGATGATTCACATTGGGAATCTTGCTGCCACTCTGCCTTGCCACCATGAGGTCAACCTTGCTGCATTATAAGCAAAGTGCTCCTGTTACAAAGGTACTTGAAAGTGACCCGGGTTGGCCACAATTAGAAACAGGATGCTGGGCTCAATGAACCATTAGTCTGAGCCTCCTTGGCAGCTCTTATGTATTCCACCAAGATGAAGCTTAAATATCTTAACAATTCTTTACCACTTTCAAAAATGTATCCTTTGTAACAGGAGCACTTTGCTTATAATGCAGGAATCATATGAGCAGTCAACAGCACTACTTAGTGTTTGTTTCTTGCAATCATTTTGATTTCAAGAAGCAGGCAATGGGTAGTAGGGATGTGAATCGTTTTTTGACGATTTAAAATATCGTCCGATATATTTTAAATCGTCAAAAAATCGTTAGGGCCACGATACAATACCAATTCCCCGGATTTATCGTTAAAAAATCGTAAATCGGGGGAAGGGGGAGGGCAGGAAAACCAGCACACTAAACCCCCCTAAAACCCACCCCCGACCCTTTAAATTAAATCCCCCACCCTCCCGAACCCCCCCCAAATGCTTTAAATTACCTGGGGATCCGGCGGTGGTCCAGAACGGCGGCGGTCCGGAACGGCCCCCTCAATAGAATCGTGTTGTCTTCAGCCGGCGCCATTTTTCAAAATGGCCACCGCAAAATGGCGGCGGCCATAGACAAAAAACGATTCGACGGAGGAGGTCGTTCCGGACCCCCGCTGGACTTTTGGCTAGTCTTGTGGGGGTCAGGAGGCCCCCCCAAGCTGGCCAAAAGTTTCCTGGGAGTCCAGCGGGGTTCCGGGAGCGATTTCTTGCCGCGAATCGTTTTCGTACGGAAAATGGCGCCGGCAGGAGATCGAGTGCAGGAGGTCGTTCAGCGGCGGTCCGGAACCCCCGGACCACCGCCGGATCCCCAGGTAATTTAAAGCATTTGGGGGGGGGAGTTCGGGAGGGTGGGGGATTTAATTTAAAGGGTCGGGGTGGGTTTTAGGGGGGTTTAGTGTGCCGGCTCACGATTTTAACGATTTTTCACGATAGTTTACACACCCAAACGGCAACAATACGATTCCCTCCCCCTCCCAGCCGAAATCGATCGTTAAGACGATCGAGGACACGATTCACATCTCTAATTAGTGCAGTTGCCAGCTATGGTATGAAGAGACATTTTTGAAAGTGATAAAAGATTGTTAAGATATTCAATCTTGAATGCAAGTGGCATATGTTTGGTGGTGAATGTATTTTATTTATTCAATCTTATATTCTGCCTCTTCTGAAGCAGAGTTCAGGGTAGATAACACAAAAAAATATTTGTAAAATCATATAAAAATGAGACACAGTGGGGCAGATTTTAAAAGGTACGCGTGCGGCCTACATTTGTGCGTGCTACTCGGCGGACACAAATGTACGCCTGATTTTATAACATGCGCGCGCAGCCGTGCACATGTTATAAAATCAGGGGTCGGCACACGCAAGGGGGTGCACACTAGTGCACCTTGCGCGCACCGAGCCCTCGGGGAGACCAGCTGGCTTCCTCCATTTCCTATGAGGCCACTCCGAAATTGGAGCGGCCTCGAAGGAAACTTTCCTTTCCCCCCCCCACCTTCCCCTCCCTTCCCCTACCTGTCCCACCTCCCAGCCCAAAAAAAAAACCAAACCCATACCTTTATTTCACAAGTTACACCAGCCAACTGCTGGCGCGTGATCCCCCGGCCCAGCGGCCGTGGAGAGGCCTCTGGCCATGCCCCCCTGACCGCCCCCAGAATGCCCTGCCCCCGGACCACCCATTTTTTCAAGCCCCTGGGATTTACACACATCCCGGGCTTTATGCGCGCTGCCAGGCCTTTTGAAAATAGGCCCGGCTCGCATAACCCCCGCTACGAGTGTAAATCCAGGGCTTTGAAAATCTGCCCCAGTATGATTAAGAATATGACACAAGTTTTTTGAGTAATAAGGTGGCAAGGATAATATGATTTATACATTTGTTATCCTTTGTGGATGTGAAAGATATACCTGTAAAAGGTTTATACAATAGTACATACCCACTACATATGACTAAACCAACCTTTGATGGAGTATCCGCTCCCTTATCTATCAAGACTATTGGATTTATTTTAGGAAGTCTGCTTAGCATATTGTAGGTCTGATATAAAATCTTATACTGTGTTTCCAAATAACTGATGGAGTAAAAGGAGGTTATAATGGAGTAACCCTGTTTCTCCCTTGCTGTATGTGCAGGACCAGGCTAGAGGCCTGGTCCACCTAAATTCCCACAGAGAGAGAGAGAGAGAGCTCTGTGTGTGGGAGCCTGCAGGGCAAGGGAAAGGTCTGAAGGCAGGACCAGCTGGGGAGTAAGAGAGAGAGAGTAAGCCCAGCTGGGCTTGAGAGGCCCTACGTCTCTGGGAGAGGCAGCTCCTGTTAAAATATCCTGTCCAAGCCAGAAGGGAGTGAAGGTACACTGTCCAGAGAGAAGACAGTCTACAACCTTGTTTGTAAGCTGAATTCTGCAAAGGTAGGCAGCGATTCTCAGCATTGTGTCTGTTTAAATTTGAATAAAGTGAATATTCCTTTAGAAAGGCTGGAGTCAGCATGTTTTCTGACTCTAGGAGAGTGAAGCCTTCTCGGCCATCCTCAAAGAGGCATAAACAGTCCTCCAGATACATGGCAACATTCTTATTCTTATCCATTTCCTCTTATTAGAATAACCAGTTCTATGTTCGGTATCACACTGCCCTGAAAATGCTAGTCTAGACTTATAAACATTACCTTAAAAAAAGTTAACTTTGCTGGAGGTCAACTTTGGATATTGCAGGGGTGGTGGAAATCTGTCTGTAGTCCTGGATAAAGGTTCTTCCAATAGGAAATAGCTTCTGCTACAGGACTCAGGGGAGTTACAGAATAAAGTAAAAAACGTCAGTCCACATCCCATATTGTATTCCAAACAACACAGAGAAAATGCATTTGAAGTCCATAAGAATAGAGGAAATCCCATGCTAGTTAGACCAATGATCCCAGCTTCTTGTCTCTGACAGTGGCCAATCCAGGTTGCAAGTATACTGCAGATCTCATAAAGTAGATCTAATTCCTGTTACTCACTCCGAGGGATAGGAAGAGATTTCTTTAATCTACCTGGCTAATAATACATTATAGACTTTTCCTCCAGGAACCTATCCAAACTTTGATTAAGCCCTACTATGCTGGTCGCCTTGACCATATTCTCTGGCAACAGATTCCATAGCTTGATAGTGCACTGAGTGAAAAAGTTCTTTCTATTCATTGTTTTAAATCTGCTGGTTGCTAGTTTCATTGAGTTTTCCCGTGCTTTGTATTATTTGAAAGGGTAAATAACCAACCTTTATTTATCAGTCATGATTTTATAATCTTCTATCATGTCCCCTTTCAGCCATCTCTTTTCCAGGCTGAAGAGCCCTAGCCTGCGTAGCCTCTCATCAGAGGAAAAACGTTTCATCCGCTATCATTTTTGTTGCCCTTCTCTGCACCTTTTCTAATTCCTCTACATCTCCCTTATGGAGGCTAAATAGATTAGGGCTCTTTGGCTTGGAAAAGCGGTGACTGAGAGGGGATATGATTGAGTGGGATGGAATGGGTAAATAGGGAATGTGTATTTACCCTTTGAAATAATACTAGGGATAGGGGACAAGAAACTAGCAACTGGCAGATTTACAACAAACTGCAGGAATTATTTTTTCACTCAGCGCACTATAAATCTATGGAACTGGTGGCCAGAAGAAGTGGTCAAGGCAACTAACAGTAAGCTGCAACAGAGGACTGGACAAGTTCCTGAAGGAAAAATCCATAAACAGTTATAAACCTGCGCTTATCTCTTGGAATGAGATACAAGAAATAGATCAACTATTGTGGATCTGCTGGGCGCTTGTGACCCAGAGACAGGATGCTGAGCTCAGTGAACTATGGTCTGACCCAGCATGGCACCTCCTATGTTTGTAATAACTTTGTGAAATAAAAATAAAAAAGAGAGGCAAAGTTTAATAAAGACAAATCAAGCATTAAAATTTTCAAGTCTGGTATCAGAATCGTATTTGCATGCAGGAAAGAATCTCTTTTTCTCTTGCCCACAAAGGGGTACAGGCAATTCAGAGACTCCACATTGGCAAGTCCAAGCAACTACCAGCATGGTTAAAAGGTGAAGTGAGTGAGGCTATAATATCTAAAAGAAAATCTTTCAAGAAATGGAAAAGGGATCCAAATGAAGAAAACAGGAAGCAGCATAAGCGTTGGCAAGTCACATGCAAAGCTTTGATAAGGAAGGCAAAGATAGAATTTTAAAAGAAACTTGCCATGGAAGCAAAAACTCATAATAAAACCTTTTTCTGGTACAATCAAGGTAAAAAGCCTGCGAGGGAGTCAGTTGGGCCACTAGATGATCAAGGGGTAAAAAATTGCATTTAGGAATAAGAAAACCATAGCAGAGAGACTAAATGAATTTTTTGCTTTGGTATTCACTGAGGAAGATACATACCCATGCCAGAAATTATATTTAAAGGTGATTATTCAGAAGAGCTGAAACAAATCTCAGTGAACCTGGAAGATGTATTAGGGCAAATTGACAAACTAAAGGGTAGCAAATCACCTGGACCAGTTGATATACATCTCAGAGTGCTGAAAGAACTGAGAAATGAAATTGCGGACCTGCATCATCTATGGTATCCAGAGACTGGAGAGTTGCCAATGTAACACAAATTTTTAAAAAGGGATGAAGGGGTGATCCAGGAAATTACAGACCAGTGAGTCTGTCGTTTGTGCCAGGCAAAATGATAGAAAGTATTAGGGATGTGAATCGTTTTCCATATCGTCTTAATGATAGAAATCGTGTGGCAGGGCAAGAAAATCGTCTTAGGCACGATTTTTTAGTTAAAAAATCGTTAAAAATCGTTTTTTCTGATTAGTGCGCACTAACTCGAGTTAGTGCGCACTAACGGGAGTTAGTGCGCACTAACTGGGAGTTAGTGCGCACTAACTGAAAATGATACAATTTGACACTTTTCAGGTCAGTTAAGGTCAGTTTAGGAATGAATATGTATTCCTATTGGCTGCCCTCTTATTTATTCATGTTACCAAGCTTCCTACTGACAGTATATGGGGGATGGGAAATGGAAACAGTTGGTAGCTTGACAAAACAAGTAATGTGATCAGTCAATGTGACTAGAACTTGTGCCCTAACCCTGATACCAGGGGTATTGTGATCTTCCTGCACACAGTGCCCTATCCCTATTAATACCAGGAGTGTTGTGATCTTCCTGCACACAGTGCCCTATCCCTAATACCAGGGGTGTTGTGATCTTCCTGCACACAGTGCCCTATTCCTGATACTGGGGGTGTTGTGATCTTCCTGCACACAGTGCCCTATTCCTGATACCGGGGGTGTTGTGATCTTCTTGCACACATCCCGGTATCAGGGATAGGGCACTGCATGCAGGAAGATCACAACACTCCTGGTATTAATAGGGATAGGGCACTGCATGCAGGAAGATCACAACACTCCTGGTATTAATAGGGATAGGGCACTGCATGCAGGAAGATCACAACACCCCTGGTATCAGGGATAGGGCACTGTGTGCAGGAAGATCACAATACCCCGGAGGAGTGAGGGTCAGGCAGCTCCCCCCTGTCTGTGAAGCCAGCCTCTCACTAGTAATGCAGGGAGGGAGCTGTCTCAGACTTCACCATCCTCACCCACACACCATTCACTAGCTGGGACATGGGGGAAGTCAGGAGTGAGGGTCAGGCAGCTCCCCCCTGTCTGTGAAGCCAGCCTCTCACTAGTAATGCAGGGAGGGAGCTGTCTCAGACTTCACCATCCTCCCCCCCCCCCCCCTCACCCACACACCATTCACTAGCTGGGACATGGGGGAAGTCAGGAGTGAGGGTCAGGCAGCTCCCCCCTGTCTGTGAAGCCAGCCTCTCACTAGTAATGCAGGGAGGGAGCTGTCTCAGACTTCACCATCCTCCCCCCCCCCCCTCACCCACACACCATTCACTAGCTGGGACATGGGGGGAAGTCAGGAGTGAGGGTCTGGCAGCTCCCCCCTGTCTGTGAAGCCAGCCTCTCACTAGTAATGCAGGGAGGGAGCTGTCTCAGACTTCACCATCCTCCCCCCCCCCCTCACCCACACACCATTCACTAGCTGGGACATGGGGGAAGTCAGGAGTGAGGGTCAGGCAGCTCCCCCCTGTCTGTGAAGCCAGCCTCTCACTAGTAATGCAGGGAGGGAGCTGTCTCAGACTGGTATCAGGGTTAGGGCACTGTGTGCAGGAAGATCACAACACTCCTGGTATTAATAGGGATAGGGCACTGTAAGAGATGACTGTAGTAGATTGAATAAAGATCTGATGTTTCTGCTCTCCTCACACCAAACAAAAACAACACACAAGCAGAGAAGCCCTTCTTACAAAGCTGAGCTAGTGAGTTAAGTAGGAGGAAAAGTAAACATACTTGTGCCAGTGTGGCTACTTAAAAAATACACTTACCAACAATCAATTACATATATTTGAACTGTGTACAGTTCCAGCCAGGACCACCTTTCTAAAATGCACAGTGATTGGCAAATTCAAAATGCACTAGCATTTCAGGTGCCTGCTAACAAAAATAATAAACAAACAAGTTCTAGTCACGTGAGTGCTGATCATTACATTACTTTTTTTGTCAAGCTTCCAACTGTTTCCATTTCACATCCCCCCAACCATTACCTCAGTATTAGCCTTGGTAACATCAATAGATAAGAGCACAGCCAGCCAATAGGAATACATACATACATATTCATTCCTAAGTGACCTTTACTGACCTGGGAAGTGTGAACACTTTGTTTCATTTTCTGTTGGTGTTCGTTAGTTTCCAGTTCCATTTCCCATCCCCCCCAACCATCACCTCAGTGGTAACCTTGGTAACATCAATAGATAAGAGGGCAGCCAGCCAATAGGAACACATATTCATTCCTAACTGACCTTCAGTGACCTGGAAAGTGTTTATTTGTATCATTTTCAGTTAGTGCGCACTAAATCGAGTTAGTGCGCACTAACGGGGAGTTAGTGCGCACTAACTCGAGTTAGTGCGCACTAACACGATTTAACGATTTTTAACGATAAATCGTTAGAATTTCTATTGTATCGTGTTCTATAACGATTTAAGACGATATAAACATTATCGGACGATAATTTTAATCGTTGAAAAACGATTCACATCCCTAGAAAGTATCATAAAGAACAAAATCGCTGAACATATATATAAGCATAGAAGTTTAATGGGACAAAGTCAACACAGATTTAGCCAAGGGAAGTCTTGCCTCACAAATTTGCTACATTTTTTTGAGGATATAAATAAACATATAGATAAAGGTGAGCCAGTTGATATAGTGTATTTGGATTTCCAGAAAGCATTTGACAAAGTCCCGCATGAGAGACTTCTTAGGAAATTAAAAAGTCATGGGATGGGGGCAGTGTCCTATTGTGGACTGTCAACCGGTTAAAAGATAGAAAACAGTGAATAAGGCTAAATGGTAAATTTTCCCAATTGAAAAAGGTGAATAGTGGAGTGCCCCAGGGATCTGTTGTTCTATGACCAGATTTTTATTATATTTATAAATGTGACCTGAAAATGGGAACATGAAGTGATCAAATTTGTCGATGACACAAAATTATTCAAAGTTGTTAAATCACAAGAGCATTGTGAGAAATTGAAAGAGGACATTGCAAAAGGGAGACTGGGCATGCAAATGGCAAATGAAATTTAATGTGGACAGACAAGTGCAAAGTGATGTACTTAGGGAAGAGTAATCCACATTATATCTGCATAATGCAAGGTTGCACATTAGGAGTCACCACTCAGGAAAAGGATCTTGGTGTCATCATTGAAAATACATTGAAATCTTCTGCTCAGTGTGGAGCAGCAGTCAAGAAAGCAAATAGAATGCTAGGGATTATTTGGAAAGGACTGGAGAATAAAATAGAGAATTTAATAATGCCTCTGTATCGTTCCATGGTGCGACCACATCTTGAGTACTGTGTGAAGTTCTGGTCACCACATCTCAAAAAAGATATAGCAGAATTAGAAAAGGTACAGATAAGGGTGACCAAAATGATAAAGGGGGTGGAACAATTCTCCTATGAAGAAAGGCTAGAGAGGTTGGGACTCTTCAACTTGGAGAAGAGACAGCTGAGGGGAGATATGATAGAGGTCTATAAAATAATGAGTGGAATGGAACAAGCAAATGTTAATCAGTTGTTTAATCTTTCAAAAATTACAAAGACCAGGAGACACACAATAAAGTAACTAGGTAATACATTTAAAAATAATAAAAGAAAATATTTTTTTACTCAATGCATAATTAAGCTCTGGAATTCATAGCCAAAGGATGTGGTGAAAGCTATTA
The DNA here is from genome assembly GCF_901001135.1 of Rhinatrema bivittatum. NCBI lineage: Eukaryota > Metazoa > Chordata > Amphibia > Gymnophiona > Rhinatrematidae > Rhinatrema > Rhinatrema bivittatum. Next base: position 423,073,343 of record NC_042615.1, read on the forward strand.
GTGTTGCTACAATTAAAAAAGTTTGGAAAAGTTCCTGGAGGAAAAGTCCATTAACCATTATAAAGGTAGAGTTGCAGAAATCCACTGCTTATTCTTAGGATAAGCAGCTTGGAATCTATCTACCCCTTGGAATCCTGCCAGGTACTTGTGTCCTGGCTTTGCCACTGTTGGAAACAGGATACTGGGCTTGATGGACCTTTGGTCTGATCCAGTATGGCAAATCCTATGTACTTATGTTCTCCAGGATAGCGGCCTTGACTTCCGCATAGGAGGCTCTCCCATCCGGGTTGGCTGCTTGGAAAGCTGCTTGACTTCTGCCTGGGAGCAAGTTAGCCAAGTAGGTCATCCAGCTGGCTTTGGGCCAAGCCAACAGGTGGGCAGTCCCCTCAGTGGTTTTCATTTTAAACAGGATCTGAAAGAATGAAGATGCCTGTGGTAACCTAGTCAGAGCAGTCTGTACGGCCTGAGTTAGCACTGTGCTTTTCTGCATTAACTGTTCTTGCAATGTCCGCTGCCTTATGTGCTGCTGCCTTTGGGCTTCTATGTTCTTTGTTCTGTGTTGTCTTGTCTAGTCCTTGTCTGGTCCTGTCCTAGTCTGACTTGTCTAGTCGTCTCTATTTGGTCTTGCCATGTCCAGCCTAGTCCTGTTCCTGGAATTCACTCCTTGTCTTGCCTGTGCCGTGTCTTGCCTCAGCCTGTATCTAATTCCAGTTCCTGTGCAGTATCCTGCCTTGCCTGTGTTTCTCCCAGTCCGTGCTCAGTACCTTGCCTTTTCTGTGTTTGCGTTCAGTCCCAGTCCCAGCTCAGTTCCAGCCTTGCCTCAGCCTGCCTGGACTGACTATGGTATACTGCCACTACAGCATACTAACCCCAAGAACCTAAGGGCTCAACCTGCTCCTGATGTGGTGTACCCAGATCCCAGTAACCATGACAGGCAGGAACTGAGAAATTAAGGATACAAATAGCAGTGCCATTCTCCCCCTCAGGGGAAAATCTGGCTCTAGGGTCAGGTAGCAGAGACACTACTTCCAAAACTAAATCATCTTGAACATGCTGCAATAAGTGGAAACAGATCTTGCCACAATACTGCTGTAAGCCATCAACTGATACAGCATATTAGCAGCCTGCTCTAAAACAGACTCTATCCTTCCATCCTGAGAATCCCTAAGATTGGCATTTCCTTCTGTCAGGACATGATCACAGAGCAACTAAAGCACCTGAATTTGAATGGGTATAACCATTCCATATGAACTCTTATGACACAATATAAGCTGAACGCAATTCCGATTAAATCATGATGGATGCCACCTATTCTCTGGACTTATGCAAATGAGCAGCTAGCCCCGGGTTAATGCATTGTGTGGTTTAAAGGAAGCTCTAATTAAAACTGTGAGGTTGGTATTCAGCAGATCGGTGAGAAAGAAAGTTACCCAGGTAACTTTACGCAGATATTCAGTGGCAGTTAGCCAAATAAGTCTGCCTCTGGATATACCAAGCTAATATTACCCAGGTGAAATTATCCAACTAACTCTAGGACAGTGACTTTACCTGATCAGATTTACCCAGGTAAGTTTATCTGGCTAATGCAGAATATTGGAGCTAGCCAGATAAATTTCATCCACATCCCAGAACATCCCTTCCACTGCCTCTTTTTATTTATTTATTTATTTATTTATTTATTTATTTATTTATTTATTAACTTTTATTTACCGACATTCGTGAAGCACATCATGCCGGTTTACAAAGAACTCAATTGGAAAGATACAGTATAACGATAGAACAAAAATATGACATTGAAACAATAAGATGTTACTAAACGAGAAGCAACAAACAGAAAAAAAAAAAACCAAAAACAAAATACAACAAAATAAACAATATTAATGAAACCAAGGAGTGGAGATTGAAGGAGGGTAGGTGAGGGAGAGGGGGGGAGGGTAGGCGGGGGGCAGGGCGAGGGGGTGGAGGGAGGGTAAGAGGTGAAAGGTAGGAGGGGGTGGGAAACGGGGATAAGGAAGGGAAGGGGAGAAAGGCATAGTTTGAGGAAATAAGGGGGGAGAAAGGAGATAAGGAAGGGAGGGGGAGAAAGGCATAGTTTGAAAGAAATATGGGGGAGGAAGGGGATAAAGAGGGAGGGGGAGAAAGGCATAGTTTGAAGAGATAAGGGGAGAGAAAGGCAGAAAAGGGGGATACTATATACAGATGACTAATGTACAGGAATCACTTAACTAAGTAGTATTAAAGAAAAGTTGAAAACAGGCGGTATTCACTGGGATAAAGAATTTCTTCAGAGTGTATAAAGGGAGAGTGGAGGGAATGGGGAATATATGTGGAAAAGGGAAGGTGGCCCGGTGTCAAGGAACGGGGGGGGAAGGTAACTAGGGGGTAACTAGGATAAATCATTACCCAGCTACATTGTAGCTGGGTAATGATTTAACCAAGTAAAATGTTCAACAGTGAAGGAACAGGAAATTCAGATCTTGAGGTTCATCCAGGTAGCTTCCAAAGCTACCCAGACAAACCTTTTGAATATCAGCTTCTGCATTTGAGCTACTTGTGCAAGCTGTGTTGCTATTTTTTATATTTTAGCAAAGTGTGAATTACTGTACCTGCTTGGAAATCAACTTAATGCCCCAGGATACTATTCCAACATACCGTAGTTACTTACACTGCTTATGTTGTGTTCCGCACCCACAGCCATCCGCGGGCACGCCCCCCTACCTGACTGCGACGGCGACCCGCCGCGGCAAGCACCAGGAGGAGAGCCGTGGTCTGGTGCCATTGTTCCTGCGCATCGGCGCGGGCCCCCGGGGTGACCGCCAGGCTGGGAGCAGTCCCTGCTCCTCCTGCGTGGCATCAAACAGCTTCTCCCCCACGGCCAGAATCCAAAATGGCTGCCGCCATCTTAGGCGCGAGGCCGCACCTTCTCACTAGATTTAAAGGGACCTGATCCCTTTAACTACTTCCAGCTGTCTTCAATGAGCCAGAGCAGAGGAAGTATAAAAGGAGGCTTCCTCTGCTCATTCCTTGACTTGGCAACTTTTGGGTTAGTCAGGTCTGCTTGCTTCGGTGAGTTCTTCTACTTCGGATCCTTGTTTCTGTCTTGTCTTGGTGTTCCTGGTTCCTGACTTTGGATTGGCTAGCGGTGATTCCTGGTGTGTGACTTCGGACTGGCAGGCGACGATCCCTTGGTGTGTGACCTTGGACTGGTAAGCGACGACCCTCTGGCCCTTGACCTTGGACTTCCTCTTGACCATCGTCTCCAAGGGCCCACCTACGTCCCAGCGGCCCGGGTCCCTACGGGCTCCTCCCGGGGGGACCGCGGGCTTCCAGGGGTAAAGCTCTAGTCAGCCCTTGCACCGAACGCTCGACTCCTTGACCTCTCAAAGGTCCACCTAAGTCCCAGCGGTCCGGGTCCCTATGGGCTCCTCCTGGGGGGACCGCGGGCTTCCAGTGGCGAAGACTCAGTTCCTTTCCTCAATGTCACAACTCTTCGTCTGCCTCCACAGTCGCCTCAGTCCCCAGTGCCGAGGGTCAGCTGGTCACGTCTTCTGTTCCTGCCTCGCCACCCGATGGGAGAACCTATGGATCTTCCTCCTAAGGTATACCATCCTCCTTTCGGCCCAAGGGTTCACAAGCCTGAGCATAACAGCTTATTTGAAGAACTTACATGAAGAAAATCCAGAAAATCATTCTTAATGTCTTCTGTGTTTTGTCTTCTGAATTTACTGCTGTTACAGGAGCAGGCTCCTTGTTCTGAACTAGATTTGCATTTTAAAAAGATCTTCAGCAATCTGGGCAGCTTCTTTTGATTTTAGATGCAAGCAGTGTTTTCCTGCCCTTTTAGTCACCAATCATGTCTCAAGCTAAATAAAATTCTTCTATAGAATCTGCAGACTCAACAAAAGGCAGTCTGTGCCAGCTGTTGTCAAGATCTATTTGAAAGTACATTTTGACCAGCCCAAATGTTTACTGTGTATTACTTTGAGAGTAAATCAAAGCATTCCGTGGGTAATTCCCATCTGTTATTTAGTCACATATAATAGACTATATATTTGCTCCACACTGGAAACAGAATAGGTTGCTAATTTTACTACAAGCAGCTGCCTGCAGTCAGAAAAAAAAGCAATTTAAGATACTATCATTAAAATTTAGAATGTGTTAATTTATAAGAACTATTTTATGTTATTAATCTTAGCCACATGCTGCTGTACTTGCCTTGTATGCTTCTCTGTTTTGTACCACTCTCAGTGATAATTATTCTGTTATGGTTGTATGCTATCTGCAAGAACTAAGAACAACAGTTGGACCCATGCAGACACAAGAGGTGGAGCAGTATTGGCTGGGATGTACGCTCAAAAGAGCAGAAGCAGCAATGACATTGCCTGGGCCACATGGCTGAAGGCAGGGCCACATGGCTGAAGGCAGCAACTTCGTCACCCCTGCAAGAGAAAGTTGTCCCAGTGGTGGAGGGTGTTGCTTGTTCTGAAGGGAGAGAAGAATGAACATATGTGTTTGTGTAAAGGAGTATATGTATGCATGAGCATGTGTGTAGGCATGTACGTGAATGAGCATACATGGGCATGTGCGTGAATGAATGTGCTTGTATGTGTGTGAAGGAGCAAATGTAAGCATGTGTGTTTGAGCATATGTGTAAGCATATGTGTGAACGAGCATATATAGGTGTGTGTGTGAATGTGCATGTGTGGGCATATGTATGAATGAGCGAGCGTGTGTGTGGGGGGTGGGGGGGTGAGCGTGTGTGAGTGTTAGAAAATATATGTATATGAAAGAGAGAGGAGAAAGTATTTGACCTCCTCCTCCTCCTCCACCCCTCTACTAATCCACGACAAACTCAGGATGACTGGAAATCAAAACATCCCAAGTATGGAGAGTGGAAGATTTTTTTAATCCTTATTAGTTTTAATTATTGGGTGTTATTTGATGTCTGCTTTTTAAAATGTTATTGGTGTTTGGGAAATTTAAACAAGATTTTATATAAGTTTTTCATTACTGGATGTTCTGTTCATCAGTGGTTTTGCAATACTTATTTTTATTAGTTAGGTTTCACTATTATGACTGATATTTTGTATGTCTTGATTTTATTGTTTGATGTTTCATGAGGAATGGTAATAGTTCTGTTTTTCCATTATTGCACTGCTTACAAAATCTGTTTTCTTGTGGTTTCCAGTTTTGTTTTTTGTCTGCACATTTCTGTTTTTGGTCTCTTTATTCTATATTTGATGAGGGTGTGTCTGTGTTCTGCACGGTGACCAAGGTGAGCTATTCTGCTATTGTGTACTTTCTGTGTAGGGATCTATAGCAGCCTGGCTTGTTCTGTTTTCTGGATAGGAGATGTGTTGGTGTTTTAGAGGCTGGTGTAATATTTGCAGTGTTGCCTTTTCATAGGAAAGGTTGTTACTATTTGAGTGATGGCAGATAGTGTTGTTTTGGTATGGGAGGTTTTACTATAATGTCATTGTAATTAGGTTTACTCATGGCTTTCTGAGGACCAAGCCCACATCCAACACCTGTTAAAATAGGCCTAATACCATTTTGGTTCTAAGTGTCCTTTTTGCACCACAGTAGTGCATGTAAATATAATATGCATGTTGTTGTAAGTTTATGGTTTATTAACATTTGTATACTGCAGCATCTTAAATTTCATAGCGGATTACAGTAACATGTACATAATCAAAAGTAATAACATGAATATATAAAATAACATTCATACATTGCTGTTTTTATCCCAGAATGTCCTTTTTCTTGTAATCTCTGTTATTGTAAATTCATAATTTCTAATTGGGGGGGGGGGGGAGGAGGGAGCACAAGGCTGTAAGGTTCGCCTATACACCTAGTGCCTTTGAAATAATGAAACCTCCCACATAAAACAATACATACATGCTTGCTACACTTTGTGATCCATGGGTGAAAGGGAGTCTTTCTTTCCAGACCCAGCATCTCATATTCATGAAGAAGATGCTAGTAGCTAGGGTATGTTCGTGCAATTGGGCCGCTCAAGATGTGACGTCACATGCCATGCCGCCAAACGTCGTGATGTCACGCCTTGAGCAATTGCACGAACAGGGGCCGCTTTCGCCGGTGCAGGCGTCCATCTTCGCGGGCAGCTGGAGGCAGGAGAGGGGAGCCGCGGTCGTCCTTGCCGATGTCCGGAGGGGGGCTGCAAAAAGTAAGTCGCTTCGTCGCTTTACACTGCCAGTCCCCTCTCCCCTCCTCCCGGAGCAAGGCTGCTTTTCGCGCCCTGCTTCGGGAGGAGGGGAGGGGGGACTGGAAATCCCGAGCGTAGGATTGCCCGTCCTCTCTCCCCTTGCTCTCTTGCTACTTTTTTTTTTTTTTTTTCGTTTTTTTCCGCTTTGGTTGCTTGCTTCGAGAGGAGGGGAGGGGAGAGGGATGACAATCCCGAGCATCGGAGAACTGTCCACTTCCTGGTACCTGTCATTTCAAATGACATTTGAAATGACAGATACCAGCGTGGCGTGAAGCATTAGGCCTGCGCACCCAGGTTACTGTATAGGCGCTCTATACAGTAAAATGGGTTGCGCGGGCCTAACACTTCACGGACGCTTCTTAGACGCAGCTTGCATTTGCAAGCTATTTACATACAGGATCGAGCGGTAGGTGAGCTGCACTGTGCGTGCGGCAACCGCGGTTGCGCCGAGCACTAACACAGCTCTTCCTACCGCTCGGTACTGGATTGACCTGTTAACTGGATAAGTTTGAATATTGCTACTTATCCGGCTATGTTGACTGAATAAATGCTCCTCTCTGTTACACCCCCATAATGCCTCTTTTTTATCCAGCTAAATTTAATTTATCTGTCTAAATGGCTTTTGAATCTTGACCTCTATATTGCTGACCAGCATAGAATAGTCTTTTAAAATCTGTCTGGTTCATAAGTCAAAGCATGTTTGATATAATTTTTAATAGTTAATTAACATGATCTTCACAAGGCTTGCAGAGTTTTAAACACTATTGTTCTCTTTCCTGGGTATCCAATGTGAACTGAATTTCTTCTAAAAAGTATTTAAAATAGGTTAAGAAATAAAATAGCACACAGACTGCATACTTTTCCCACAGGAATCTATAAAGCCTCAGGAACCTATGGAATAAACATGCACAGTTGTTGCTAGGTGCTAGAACAGGAGGCCCATGCCCTGATTCTGTTTCACAGTGCCCCAGATTTGGTGTTTTTGTGAAAAAAGAACATATATCCTGTGGGCAGCAGGACTGCAGCAGCTTGGATGGAAGACAAGAGGAAATGCTTTCACACAGTGCTTCTGATTCCTCCACGTCTTCTCCTTGAATATGTGGTTTAGCTGAAGTGCATGTGCCACCAAAGGAAGTGGAGAAGAACCCACACAGCAAATCACAGAAGAGCTGCTGTGCTTCTCTGCAGCTCCTCCCAGGACTGATGCAATAACGTGAGTTAAAACTGTACACTGAAATTCAGTGCACCATTTCTTACCACAAAGGTTAAAACATTTTTTTTAAAATCCTGATGCTGTAAGGTAATGGTTTGCAAACCATTTAGGAATTTAAAGTGCATCGACTGAAAAATGTGCGCACATTCCCAAGTTAGAATGTGCACTAGTAAGTACAGGCTGAAAGCACATTTTAACTTAGGGGCGAGGGGAGTCTCTGAGACATGATTTATGTGCACAAAACTCATGTTTGTGTACACAGACGTTTATGTGTAGAAAACATTATTTGTGCACATAAAATATGCTTTATCAAGTACATTTTCAAAGGGCTATGAATGTAAATTTTGGGGTTTCCGCGCGTGGCCGGGCCTTGAGCGGTATTAAAATAAAAAAAATCAGGGATAATTAGGCTAAGTTTAGGGGATAGGGAGGAGAGGGGGAAGAGGGAAGAAGGATAGAGTTAGGTGTTGGAAAGTTCCCTCCCAGTCCACTCCTTAATTGGAGTGGACTGGGAGGGAACTGGAGGAGGCCCAATTGTGTCGCCGCACAATCCTTTGAAAAATCCCCCCCCTCCCGCGCACACAAGTCACAGACCGCCCACACATGCGCATACAGATTTTAAAATCCAGCGTGCATGTGCATGCGGCCATCAGATTTTATAATATGCACACACCGGCGTATACAAGTTTTAAAATCTTCCTTAGTCCCATGTCTCTCACACACACACACCATACTAGTCATGCCCCCATGACCAGTTTCTGTCTCTCACACACCAATCATCTCCCAAAAAGTCTTTGACACACACACACACACTGCTCGCCAGGAACCGCATGCACATGGATGCATGCTCACACCTTTTAAAATCGACCCCTTAGTGTACAAAAATGCTTTCAACACAGAAAGTAGTTTTTGTGTGCATAAAACATATTTATAATCAGAAAACATGCTTTGTATGTACAAAGCATGCTTTCTGTGCATAAATCCCGATTGCAGGTCCTGGTGCCAGAACCTCAGCTTCTGCCCATAGACTAACATTAGTGCTGGAAACCTTACTCCACCTCTGACCAGAAGTAAAATTTCCAGCACTAGGAAAAAATAATAATCAAACTGACTTATACAAGATGGAGGTTCAGCAGGCAGTTTAAAATGGATGATGGTGTCCTCGGTCGGTGCTCGTTTAGAGCATGTGGATTTATGATGGTATTTGAAGTTTAAATTGATTGATTTGAGAATTTAAGGTATGTGAGTGGGTTCGGAAATGAGTATGTAAAATGTGATAAGATATATATTATAAAAATCGTTAATTTTGTGATTTTGTGTCTAGCTGCACGTCAGTTGTTCAGAGTCCAGAAGTTGAAACAGTATAGCGGGATGAAAGATTTTCCATGATATATCCTTTTGTAGTGGTAAGGGTGGTAATATTGACATTTTGTTAGAATTTTTATTAGGATATTTTTACGGTTGTATAAGTCAGTTTGATGTTTATTATTTTTTTAGTTTTTATGTTTTATTCGTAGATTAAAAGCGGTTGAGGAATGAAATATAATTCATACAAATCTGGTTGTGTCCCATCACTTTACATGCTAGAGATTCAATCTGTTGAGTTCTACATTGTTTTGACCTGCTTTGGGAAGTGGTGGACGTGATATTGAAGTACTTCATCGACAATGTTTCCAATTTTGAACTCGTATCCCCTGAAGAAGCCCTGTCGGGTGAAACGAGGGACCTCGTCAAGAGTGTATTGCTTTTGAGTATGGAATAATATAATTGCATATTATTTTGGACATTTAAGGCAGCGATTCTCAACTGGTGTGTCGCGACACACTAGTGTGTCGCCAAGCACCGGCTGGTGTATCGCATGCTCCCGGTCTCTCCCGCTGCTCTTTCTTCCCTGCTGCCATTGCCGCCGGGCTATCAGAACGTTCAAGCCCAGTGGGAATGGCAGCGGCGCTAGAAGAAGCTCTGGCACCCGTGGCTGACCTTTTTTTTTTCCCGCACCCCCCCCCCCCCCCCCGTGACCCGGAACAGGAAGTGATACGCGGTGCGCGGGAAGGAGAAAGAGCCGGCCCGTGCCGCGTGGAAAAGTAGCAGCGGCAGCAGCAGCAGCATCGGCCCCCGAGCAATTGAAGCAGCCGGAAAGGAGACAGCAGCATGAGCCTCCCGCGGCCGATGGGATTCTTCTTTCTTGGCCTGCGGGGGCTGGAGGAGGCGGCTGCTGCAGCTACCATTTGTGCTCGGGGGGGGGGGAGGAAGTGAATGAGAGAAAGAGAGAGAAGCAGCCAGCCAGCTTGTGTGTAAGTGAGAGAATGTATTTGATTGAGAGCATGTGTGTGATTGAGAGAAACTGGTCAGAGAGCTGATGTGTGTGTATATGTGAGAGACAATTTATTTATTTATTTTTAATTTTTATATACCGACATTCTTACATCCGATGTAAATCATACCGGTTTACATTAAACAGAATAGCAGGAAATACATTTCCATAGTCTAATACAATGAACATTTTTAATTAAAATTGTTAACAAGCGAAAAGAAAAGGTAAAGAATTGGAATAAAGGTTAAATAACAGAAAAATATAAAAGATTTTTTTTTTTTTTTTTTAGAAGCACAAGGGTTGCAGGAAGGGGTGCACAAAGGGGAGAGCCCCTTTGTTGCTCCCCTTCAGCACGCGACGCACGGCGCGCGGCGCCTGATGGTGAGGCGCTCTTCATCCGTCGTCGGAGCTCCCAGTGATATCGCATCACAGTCATTCATTTCCCTCACCTCCTGCTGTTAGTTCCATATCTTTTTTCCCCCTGCCATTCAGTTTGATGTTCAGTTCTCAGTCAATGAAAGTGACTGCTCAAGGAGATGACTGATGTGTATGTGAGAGTGTGAGACAGTCAGGGATGTGACTGATGTGTGTGTGTGTGAAAGAGAAAAAGCATGGAAGTGAGAAATCTGGGTATGTGAGAAAGCATGGGAGTAAGAAGCCTGGTGTTGTGGGGGTGTGTGTGAAAAAGCATGGGAGTGAGAAGCCTGATTATGTGAGAGAGAGCATGGGAGTGGGAAGCCTGTGTGTGTGTGCATGCATGAGCGAGAGACTGGTTGGTAAGGTGACTGTGTGTGTGAGAGAAAGAGACTGGTTTGTGTGAATGTGAGAGAAAGAATGTGATTCAGGGAATGAGAAGACTGTGCAGTGGAGAGCGAGCATGGAAATGAGAGAGAGACTGGTGTGTGTGTGTGTGTATGTGTGTGTAACAGAGAGAAAGTGATTATGGGAATGAGAAGCCTGTTCATGTGAAGAGTGAGCATGGGAGTGAGAAACCTGGGTGTGTATGAGACAGCATGGGAGTGAGAAGCCTGTATATCTGAAAGAGAACATGGGAGTGGGAAGCCTGTGTGTGTGTGTATGCATGAGAGAGATCAGGTGACTGGTGTGTGTTTGTGTGTGTCTGTGAGAGAAAGAAAGTGATTATGGGAATGAGAAGCTTGTGCATGTGGAGAAAACAAGCATGGGAGTGAGACACTGGTGAGTGTGTGTATGTGTGTGTCTGAGAGACAGAGAAAGTGATTATGAGAGTGATAAGCCCGTATATGTAAGTAGAACACAGGAGTGGGAAGCCTGTGTGTGTGTATGGCATGAGAGAAACTGTTCAGGAAGGTGACTGGTGTGTGTGTCAAAGACTTTTTGGGAGATGATTGGTGTGTGAGAGACAGAAACTGGTCATGGGGGCATGACTAGTATGGTGTGTGTGTGTGAGGGACATGGGACTAAGGAAGAGGACCATGAGTATAGAGCTTAGCCTCTACTGCTGCTTCTGCTGTGTGCTATGGCCTGCATGGAAGAGGAGTAGGAGAGCTGCTGGAGGGGGTAAGTAAAGGTGGCTTTTAAAGTTTATTTTTCTTGATTGACTGCCATTTTAATTATTTAATATTATGTGATATGTCTGCTTTTTTTGAAATATTTTATTGGTGTTTGGAGAATGTTTAATAGTTTTTATGAGTTTTTAATTGTTGGATGTTATTCTGTTCATAGCTGTTTTGAAACATTTATTCTGCTTATTAGTATAGTTTTACAATTATTTCTGTGTGGGGATCTATAGCTGCTTGCTAGTTCTGTTTTCCTAATAAGAGGTGTATTGGTTTTTAGGGCCTGATTTAATATTTGTAGTGTTGCCTTTTCATAGATAGGATTGCTCCTGTTTGAGTGTATTCCATAATACAGGTGTAACTGTGTGCGGATTAGTTTATGTGCATTACTACAGATCCTGGGAGTATGTTAGGTCGGTTCTGTGTCTGTTATCGAGATGAGATATTTTACTAGCATGTAAGCGTTTTATCAGTCTTTGTTGTGTTTTCTCAAGAGGACATGCATTGTTGGTAAACTGCTGTCTTTTCATAAGTAGGGCTATTGAGCCTGGAAGTAGAAGGAGTTTGAGTTGCTGTTACTGCGATGACACCAGAACCAGAATATCTTTTTTGTAGGGTGAGTTGTATGGGGAATGTCATAATTTTGCTTTACATCCATTATTGTGGGTCAGGGGGGTTCCCGTGGATGCAAACTGTACTTTTACATCTAGCCCCGTGATGATCATGGATCAGTGTGTCATGCATGTGAGAACCATCTGTCAGGTGTGTCCCGACAGAAAAAAGGTTGAGAACCATTGATTTAAGGAATAGAAAGCCAATTATATTTATTTCAATAGCATTTTGTAAGGTTAATATTGGGTATCTAAAAGTAGAGATATAGTGAATATTAGATATTTGAGGGGGAGTAATTACTGGGAACTGGACAAGAGGGTTTGGTAGTTTGAAAGGGGTTTTTATGGGGACTATGTATGAATGTGTGTGTTTTATTTATGATAGGTAGGGATAGATGGAATGATTGAGGGATGATGTATGAATGAGTGATCTTGGTTGGTTATTATGGTATATTGTATTTTATGAATATGAATGTTGTAGTGCACCTTTACACAGTTTTATAAGTGTGTGTGTGTGTAAAGTTAGATAATGTCCCTCTATTTAGTGGATTAATTCATGTTTGAGATTCAGAGGTTGAGTCACACTCAGTGTATTTTACCTCATTTTGTAACTGATATTAGCAATCAGAACAATCAGTTTATTCTGCAGATTTTCTATATACCTACATAAAGCAGGACAATATGAATACCCCAAAGCTAGCAGGCAAAGGTCCTTGCTGGGCCCTGATATCTTAATATTTCCCAATGGCTACCTTTTACATGTCAGGGGAGGTTTATAGCTTCTAGCACTGCTTTGCCTTTGGTTCAATGAGGTGAACCTTTTTTATGTCACATGTGGATGCTGTTATTGTCATCACAAAATAAAATATGACCTATAAATTTCAGAGGTTTTTATCTACACAATGTGAAGACATGACACCATCCTATTTCCAGTCCAGATAATCAGACCAGATTCTTCAATAGCTTCCCTGTGCAGATAACATAACCAATATGACAGACCAAGGGCCAAGGCCCTCAACATCTGAACATGAGAGTTGACTGTTTGCTTATTTAGGTGTAGCAGGGCCCAGCCGTGCATGGTCGTGTGCAGTATGCTGGTTTGCAATCACCTGTAAGAAGTCTGAGATTCCCACAATATTGGACATGTGCTTCAAAAATGGCTCTAAGTGAAGGTCTGCTTTGTGAGCACTCAGATGTCAGCACTGCTTCAGAAACTAATGATCACAACAATCTTCACTAATGGGGTTAACTAACTATAACCAACACCATAAATGGTTCCCCTGATGAAGGACATTTTCTGAAACCTGGCTGGGTCGGGAGATCATAAGCTAAGTACACATTGTAGATATCAAAACCATTGAGGAGCTTTTTCATAATCTGCTAGGGGTGTACATTCGTTTTTGCCGTATTGGCGATCCGCAACGTATACTGCACTATTCGTAGTATTCGTGGGGAAGCGAAACGTATAGCGATTCCCCACGAATACACGAATATTTGCCGAATTATACGGCCACCTAAATAAAAATTTAAACAACCCCCCCCCTGACCCCCCCAAGACTTACCAAAACTCCCTGGTGGTCCAGCGGGGGGTCCGGCAGCCATCCCCTGCACTCACACCCTCGGTGCCGGGTTCATCATGGCGCCGATAGCCTTTGTCACAGGGGCTACCGGTGCCATTGGTCAGCCCCTGTCACATGGCCATCGGCGCCATCTTGTGCTCCTACCATGTGACAGGGGCTGACCAATGGCACCGGTAGCCCCTGTGACATAGTATGGGCAAAGGCTATCGGCGCCATTTTGAGTCCTGGCATCGGCCGGCCAGCATGCAGGAGGTCGCTCCTGGACCCCCGCTGGACATTTGGCAAGTCTTGTGGGGGTCAGGAGGCCCCCCCAAGCTGGCCAAAAGTCCCTGGGGGTCCAACGGGGGTCACAGAGCGACCTCCTGCACTCCGGCCGTCCGATGCCAGGACTCAAAATGGCGCCGATAGCCTTTGCCCATACTATGTCACAGGGGCTACCGGTGCCATTGGTCAGCCCCTGTCACATGGTAGGAGCACAAGATGGCGCCGATGACCATGTGACAGGGGCTGACCAATGGCACCGGTAGCCCCTGTGACACAGGCTATCGGCGCCATGATGAAACTGGCACCGAGGGTGTGAGAGTGCAGCAGATGGCTTCTGGACTCCCCACTGGACCACCAGGGAGTTTTGGTAAGTCTTGGGGGGGTCAGGAGGGTGAGGGGTTGTAGTTAATTTTAATTTTAGCTGGGACACGAATATAAATCGCCGTATTAACGCATCGGGGCTCCATACGGCCGAATGCAACGCATTTGCTCCCCGACGAATCCGAATCACGAATGCAACGTATGGCGTCCCTCTGCACATCCCTATAATCTGCTTGACCGACATGGGAGCAATAAGATGGACACTGCATAGATGTAGGTGGTAGTTGGACAGTGACATTTATTTATTTATTTATTTATTTATTTATTTATTTGTTGAGTTTTATATACCGCCATTCCCTGCACAGGGAAGCCATTTATTATACATTTAAAAAATTACAAAAGTGCACAATATATATAAAGACATTTTTCTTAAAAAAGATAAAATTGGTGAATCTGCATTTAAGAATGGTGGTTGGTGTTCAGTTAATGATTATAACATATAAAGTATTAGGTAACCAAGTTGGTGACTTAACTGGTTAATATATGAAACTATCACTTGTCCACTTTCACAAATTTATACAATTAGGATAATTTATAAGGCAGAGTTTCAAATATCAACAGTGTTTGTGGATTAAAAGGTTTATGGTGTCAGAAACTGATGAGGCAGTGCTGCACCTGTGTCTTTGCATGCCCATCAGAGATTATAAATCCAATGTACATGTGGATTCATTTATTCAGATGCACACGGGCATCAGCTAGAGAATCTGGCTGTAACATGTAGAGTGAGTGATGATTGTAGCTGTCAACTTGTAGCTTCAGGTTGTGCCTTTACGCAGCTGAGCTACTTGTGATTTATTGTACAAATAGAGCATTTGGCTCCATGTCAGAGGCCCTGCTGGACTTCCATCATACATATGCAACAATTTTGCCAGCATGTGAGGACTAAGACAGGGTCAAAGACATAGCTGAGGCTAGCAAGAAAGTGCTAGCTATGCCATACTATACATACTGTTTTGGGAGTCCTACACAAATGCAATGGCAAGACGTGACTCTTTCTGACTATGTTAATACATTAGGACAGCCACTTCTCTTTGTTGTTAGGTTTATTTTATGTCATCTTTATTTACTATTGTCAATTGCAGCTAATCATCTAATGTTACTTAATTAGGCCTAAGTGGTTTCTAATACACATTGACCCAGACAGAAGATTGATGAATAAAAGAAAGATACAGATGTGAGAAGTCAGAACCACTCTGCTGGGCTCTCTTACATGCAATGGAAAAGACTAGATGACTAACAGAAAAGTAGCATTGTATAACACTTTGCTGAAGCTAGCTGCCAGTCTTTGTGGTCTCCCTGGCTTGTGGAGTAGAACATGGGGAATCCTCTGGTAGATCTGGAACAAAGTCAACTGGGATGTCATAATGTATGAAATACACAGCAGACAAGCACTATCTCTGCTACTCTGTCTGAGGCATTCAATAAAGCTCCCCTTGTTTTGTCCAAACAGCGAAATCTACTTTTTAGAACTCCAAAGGTGCATTCAATGACACAAAGGTAGAACATAAGGCCTTGTTGTTCCTCGTCTCTGCTGGTGTGTTGGGAATTGTGACAGGTGTGAGAAGCCAGGTCCTGCAGCCATATCCCAAATCTCCTGTAGCAAAGACAGAATGGCTGCATCACTCACACCACTGTTACTTTATACATCACTGCCAACCCACAACCTGCTATTACATACTGAAAGCTAAGCTATAGCTTGACATGAGCTTTAAAAGGCTATTTCTGAACCAAAAGTACATGCCGCCTTTTACTGTTACTTTGTTATGCTGTGTTAGATTTTGATTATTGGAAAACTACATCTGGGATTCCTACAGAATGTGTACATGTCACTCATAACCAAGCAATCTCTACCCATTTCTAGCACTCCTATAACACTGAAACTGTACATCACAACAACTGCCATACATGTCATTGCAGAAAGACATCAACATAAGAATATAAGGCTTGCCATACTGGGTCGGACCATTATAGCATCCATCAAGCCCAGTATCCTGTTTCTAACAGTGGTCAAATCAGGTCACAAATACCTCGCAGGATCCCAAGGGGGTAGATATATTCCAAGCTGCTTAACCCAAGAATAAGCAGTGGATTTCTGCAACTCTACCCTAATAATTGTTAATTAACTTTTCCTCTAGGAAATTGTCCAAAACATTTTTAAACACAGCTATACTAATAACTTTCACCACATCCTCTGGCAATGAATTCCAGAGCTTAATTATACATTGAGTAAAAAAATATTTTCTCTTATTAGTTTTAAATGTATTACCCAGTAACTTCATTGTGTATCCCCTGGTCTTTGTATTTTTCAAAAGTGTAAACAACTGATTTACGTTTACTCATTCCATTCCACATATTATTTTATAGACCTCTATCATATCTCCCCTCAGCCATCTCTTTTCCAAGCTGAAGAATCCTAACCTCTTTAGCCTTTCTTCATAGGGGATTTGTTCCATCCCATTTATCATCTTGGTTGCCCTTCTCTGTACCTTTTCTAATTCTGCTATACTCTTTCTTGAGATGTAATGACCAGATCTGAACACAATACTCAAGATGAGGTCGCACCATGGAGCAATACACAATCATTATGAAATTCTCTATTTTATTCTCCAGTCCTTTCCAAATAATCCCTAGCATTCTATTTGCTTTCTTGGCTGCTGCTGCACACTGTGCAGAAGATTTCAATGTATTTTCAATGATGACACCTAGATCCTTTTCCTGAGTGGTGACACCTATTGTGGAACCTTGCTTTTTTAGCTATAATTTGGGTTACTCTTCCCTAAGTGCATCACTTTGCACTTGTCTACAATAAATTTCATTTGACATTTGCATGTCTAATCTCACAGTTTTGCAATGTCCTCTTGTAATTTCTCACAATCCTCTTGTGATTTGACAACTTTGAATAATTTTGTATCATTGGTAAATTTGACCACCTTACTTGTTGTTCCCATTTCCAGGTCATTTATAAATATATTAAAAATAATCAGTCCCAGAACAGATCCCTGGGGCACTTCACTATTCACCTTTTACCTTTGGGAAAATGTATCATTTAGTCCTACTCTCTGTTTTCTTTCTTTTAACCAGTTGGCAATCCACAATAGGACACCCCACCTATCCCATGGCTTTCTAATTTCCTAAGAATCTGTCATGAGGGACTGTGTCAAATGCTTTCTGGAAATCCAGATACACTATTTTAACTGGCTCACCTTTATGAAATGTAGCAAATTTGTGGGGAAAGACTTCCCTTGACTAAATCCATGTTGGCTTTGTCCCATTAAACTATGCTTATCTTTATGTTCAGCAACTTTGTTCTTTATGATAGTTTCTGCCATTTTGCCTGGCACAGACGTCAGACTCACTGGTTTGTAATTTTATGGATCACCCCTTATTTATGATTGTTCATGTCCCTGGCTGTTCTGCATTATGTCCTCCAGAGATACATATTTGTCAGCCATTACATAGTGAATAGGATTGGTCCAAAATGCACATGCAACAGCCTCAATTGAACCCATGTACCCCTGTGATGGTCAAGACAAACTGTGACTGACATCCTGGTTGTCAAAGCACAAGCACTGGGGACAGCATACCGATATGGGCATCATTAGCTGAGGGCCAACAGATCACTAACAGGGCACACATGACTTGGGAGCCCGTACATTGTGGACCCAAAAAGGTTTTGGTTGGCAAGTGAAATTTCAACTGCTACAAGAGAGAGAATTTGAGCAGCCACTTTTTTAAAGCTGACAAGTTGAAAGCCTGTAGTGCTCAGTGACACATTGATCTATTGTAAACTGCAATATATGGGCATGCAACATTATCAGGTATCAACAGCATTGAGAGAGAAACCTGGGCCCTGCCACTATGGCTTGTTGACCTAAATGTGCAAGCCACTTATTATCGAACTGATGCAGTCATATCCCTGATAACCCCCATGTCACTATCATTTTCTGTAAATAGCTGGAGAGGGATGATAGAAAGAAGCACAGCTCTTACCTATTAGTCAACCATCACCATAGAGGCCATCTTCAAATTGTTCAAACAATCCAGATTGCCTAAGTATAAAGTAATTGTGTGGAGCTCCCAGGTATCTGGTGACCACATCAAGGATGTGCAGTTGAGCATCCATACCACTTGCACACTGATAGAATGGAAGAGCTTTCTGTTGTGGTAGATCTTCTCTCTGCAACAGGGTAAGATGATGCCTATGTGAGTACAATCAATAGCTACTAGAACATTTGTAAAGTTTGTTATGCCATAAAAACTTCTCTTAAAGTCTAGTAAGTCCTGCCTTTCATGAAGGAGTCTTATGTAATTATTAATGTGGCCCTGTACAGCTCTTATCACTGGCCCAGACAGCGGGAAAAAGATGTTTGCAATATTCCCTCGATGACCCCCAACTGCTGTTTAGAATGAGCCAGATGCCATAAAATGCAGGTTGCATAATAGTTTGATAAGGCCCGGTATATGGGACCTTTCTGTGACTGGATCCATTTCCCATCTAAATTGTTGATATAATTCCATGATAGCCTGAGAGTTCAGGTGAAACCTCTTAACCATGTGTTCCTCCGGCATCCCCATCAATGTAGTGTGGGGATGAAAGATACGCTCCCTGTACTACCTACATGCCTCCTACATGGCAAACCCTGACGTGGGCCATTGCACTCCACCAGCAGGGCTTGCAGCTCTGGCTCTAGTGCAGGTACTTCTCTAAGAGGCGTTGAACATTCACTGTTGTTGTTGAGCAGCCTGAAGCATCCAGTATTCTACTACTAATACAATTCCACCTAACATTCTGGCTTTAGAAAGACAGGGCAGGTAACAAAAGGTGTTTTTATTGGCTCATCAGGGCTGGGTAGGTGTATCAGAAAAAAGGCCTCATTTTATTGCATGAGATAATTGCCACTATCCCATAATAACGGCTACTATGGCACGATAAAAAAAGAAGTGTTGTTATTTCCCACATTAAATTCATTGGAAGTATGCAATATTTTACCCCAAAATGTGGTAGGAGTCCTTCATTTGCATAATTCTCTTAATTTTGCATACTCATTATCATATTTAAATATTGATGCACAATCGATAAACATTGCATGTTACTACCACTTTATCATATGCGAAATCACATTTAGCACACAAAGATTCCCTACCTCAGTTTGATGGATTACCCAGTTAGACTGGGATCCCTCTGGGGACAGGGAAATACTCACAGTACCTCAATGTAATCCACTTTGAAGTGCTGAAAAGAGAAATATAAAAAAATAACACTATTTGTACTGCTTTCACCCTTTGTGAGTGACATTATAGAAGGGATAGAAGATAAAGTTTGTCTTTTTTCAGATGATACTAAGATCTGCAACAGAGAGGACATGCCTGAAGGACTAGGGAGAATGGAAAACTGATTTAAGAAAGCTTGGAGAGTGGTCAAAGGGTTAGCAGCTGGGATTCAATGCCAAAAAGTACAAAATCATGCGGTAATTCAAAGGTCTGAAAGTGATGGATGGTAAAAGACTAATGTGCACGGCCTGGGAGAGGGACCTTGTGTTGATAGTATATGGTGATCTGAAGGCAGGAAAGCAATATGATAAGGCAATAGCTAAAGCCAGAAGAGTGTTGGTGTTACGATTCAATGACTTGGTGAACCCTTGAGCCACAATGACAAGGTAAAAAGGCTTACCGTGGTTCCTCATCGGTGGGAGATGAACCTCAGGGCTGGCAGCTGGAGTTACCAGCAGGGCAGTGGTATAGACAGTCCGGAGTCGAGGCAGGCAGCAAAGAGACAAAGTCCAGTATCCAAAGCAGTGTCAGAGGCAGGCGGCAGGCAAGGCAAAGTCCGGTACCCAAAGCAGGGTCAGAGGCAGGTGGCAGGCAAGGCAGAGTCCGGTATCCAAAGCAGGGTCAGAGGCAGGTGGCAGGCAAGGCAGAGTCCAGTAGGGGTGTGCATTCGTTTTGAACTTAAATGGAAAACGCAACTTTTTTTTTTTTTTTTAACTTAAAAAAGTGATGAGGCGTAAACGATCGGATTTCCAACTTATTCAACATAGCTATGTTGAATACGTTGGAAATCGCGATTGTTGATCTAAATAACAATTTAAACCCCTCACCCTCCTTAATCCCCCCCCCCCCAAGACTTACCAAAACTCCCCAAGCTGGCCAAAAGTTCCGTGAGGGTCCGGGAGCGGACGTGTGGGGAATCACGTGACATCCGCGTCACTCCGACGTGACGCCGACGTCACGTGGTCCATCGCGGTTCCGCTCCCGGACCCCTCGTTGGGCCCAAAAGGCACTTTTGGCCAGCTTGGGGGGGCCTCCTGACCTCCCCAAGCTGGCCAAAAGTGCCTTTTGGGCCCAACGAGGGTTCCGGGAGCGGACCCGCGGGGAATCACGTGACGCGGCGTCACTCCGACGTGGCGCCGACGTCACGTGCTCCTTGCAAAGGAGTTCAGAAATGGCGTCCTGACCCCGCTGGACCACCAGGGAGTTTTGGTAAGTCTTGGGGGGGGGGGGATTAAGGCGGGTGAGGGGTTTAAATTTTTATTTGCACATATGGACATAGACTCAACTTATGGAATTCTCCATATGTCCATATTGACCGCAAATGACCCCCCCTTTTGACTTATGGACTTATGAACTTAAACTTTTGGTCTGCACATCCCTAGAGTCCAGTATCCAAAGCAGAAATCAATGCAAGGCAAGCAAGGCAGGAGACACACCAAGCTGGACCTATTTCTAGGCACTGGCAATCCTTCAGAAGCCTCCTTATATAGTCCTGGGTGAGGAAGTGGTTCCTGGGAGCCTGGAACTACTTCCTGTTGCTGCTACTATAAGTGGGGGGAGGAGCCAAGCACCTGTGTCAGATTGGGGCTAAGGCTGCCCCTGTGGGATCCATGCTGTTGGCTCCCTGCTGCCTTAGCCGATGATGAGGACCGCGCAGAGAGTACCGAAGAGACCCGCCTCTGCCACTGCCAGTAGGTGCGGTGGGCCGTGGGGGTCGGCCCCCGCCGATCGCAACAGTTGGGCTGCATAGAAAGAGGAATAACCAGTAAGAAAAAGGAGGTGATAATCCCCTTGTACATGTCCTTGATAGGATCTCACCTAGAGTACTGTGTTCAGTTCTGGAGAACGTATCTCAAAGGAGACAGAGATAGGATGGAGGCAGTCCAGAGAAGGTCGACCAAAAGGGTGTGGAGTCTGTTTTGGAAGACTGAGGAGAGGCTGAAGGATCTGAATAATGAATATGTACACCCTAGAATAGAGGAGGTGCAGGGGAGATATGATACAGACCTTCAGATACCTGAAAGGTTGTAAGGATGCATGAATTTTAAACCCTTTCCACTGGAAATCAAGAAGCAGAACTAGGGATCATGAAATGAAACTCCAGGGGGACGATGACTACGAATCAACATCAGGAAATATTTCTTCACAGAGAGGGTGGTAAATGCCTGGAATGCTCTTCCAGAAGAGGTGATGAAGACAAAAACAGTAATCAAATTCAAAAAGACTTGAGTTAAAACACTATGTAACCCTAAAGCCTAGAGGTGAAAATGAAGAAAAGGGTGCATGGGATAGCCTGCATGGAGCAGCAAGTACTACCCCTCACAAAAGGCATGGGGATTACCACCCTTAACCAATTAGCTTTCATGAACATCACTTTCCACTTCAATGGCGAGGGGAAAAAGTCAGGGACTTGACTTTTACGGTCTGGGGTATTGATACGCAGCTATTAAGGAAAAAGTGCAAGATTGTTCCTATGGCCAAATCCAAAAGCATAGCATGTTCAAGCAGCATTGTCTGAATTATCAAGAAGGCTATTCACCCTGATAACAGCAATTTTGATATGGGTTTCACAGTGCTTGGTTTTAATTGCTAATATTGCTACCCTTAACAGCTTGGAGGTAACCTGCATGAAGCAGCAGTTACTACCCTTAACAGAAACATGGGGGTAGCCTACACAGAGCAGCAATTACTTCCGTAAGTAACTTGCTGGGCAGACGGGATGGGCCATTTAGTCTTTTTTGCCATCAATACTATGTTGCTATGTTTCTTCTTTCATGTTGAATTATTATATTGAAAAGGGAAGTTTCATTTATGGAAGATTACAAAGTAGACATTCCAGTCATAATAATAATATTATTTCTTATAATTTATTGCTATTTATATACCTGTACTTTCTCTCAAGACCCTCAGAGAGTGATGTTTTATGCCAGATTATCCCTAAGTCTAAAATCATATAGCTTACATGTTCCAAAGATGCTGGAGCAGATGGCCAGGCTGTGTTGTGAAGTTCAGCAGCAGAAATCCTTCTGTGCAGTAGTTTTGTGGGATATCCTTCTTAACCTTCTTTCTTTTTTCTTCTGGAACATGTGTCTATATCAGCTGGCCTCTAGTCTTTCTGTGATGGTCTCTGGAGCATCTGTGCTGGTCTCTTTGTGAATCTGCAGGTCTCTGGTCCTTCTGTGATGATGATCTGTATGAATCTCTCTTGCTCTGAGGAGCTTCGGTATTTCTCTCTGTCTTCTTTGGGTCTCCATTTGGGAGTGTGTGAATCTTCTGCAGATTTTTCTATATTTTAAAATCTCGCTTAGTATATTAGAGGATTGCAGCAGTTTTGGTCACATGTTATATAGTGACGTCATTATTCAATAGGCTATTTATTGGTTAGGATGACTGAATCAGCCTTCAGTTGTATATTCAATTGATTCAGTCTTATCTGGCTTTTGAGTTAACTATTGTTCAACTTTCAATCATGTATTCAATTAAATCATCCTTCATTTGTCTAAGCAAATGAATGGCTAATCTTGTCTAGCTTTTGTTGTCAGACATTACCAGTTTCAAATGACATTTCTTTGATTAAGCTGGCTTCTACGATCAGGTTGGGGAAAAGTGTCCAGTATCAGGTTTTCAATATTCAGCATTTACAATATAAAAATGTATTTCCAGCCATCTTTATATATCAGACTATGTAGCCAAATGTTTCAGGTCCAGTTTCATAATTCTGCATAATACTTCACTCACCTTACATGCCTGGTGCTAAGTATAAAGTTAATCAACATTTTTGTAATAGCAAGAACCAGTTTACAAATCATGTTTTTCAAAATTAGATTTACAGCTGGCTGAATGGCTGAGTGTCAATACTGTGTGTTGCCATGCGGGATAGCTAGCTTTAATTCCAGAATCTTTATCTTGTTCCCTGGGCTGGCTGGAATAAGGGACACATTGGAGTCAGCACACAGTCATAGATCCCATTAAAGAGATAATCCCAAGCATTGTGACATTTACTGCTTAGACCAAGTGTACACACATATACCACATTCTGGAGCCTGTTAGGGATAAATTCTAGAGGGGTAGTTGTGATAGTCTGTAACAACAGAAATGACAAAAAGGCTGGTGACATCTTATAAACTAACTGATTTATTGAAGCATGAGCTTTTGAAGACAAAAGTTCACTTCATCTGATACAGTAGACTCTTGTCCTCAAAAATGCATGCCTTAATAAATTGATTAGTCTATAAGGTGCCATCAGCCTCTTTGTCATTTGTGTCAGAGAAAGATTATCACTGCAATGTCTTTGTTCACAGTGGGAGATGGATTAAAAATGGGAAAGAACCATAGATAACCATACTGTATAGAATGGCTTAAGGTACGGGGCTGATTCTAATTGGGCTAGAAGACCAAGGAGTAGAAAGAATGTGCCTTGAAAAAGCTACATATAATTTAAAGGCAACTGAAAGATGCCTTAGGCCAGCGGTTCTCAACCGGTGCTTGGCGACACACCAGTGTGTCGCCAAGCACCGGCAGGTGTGTCGCGTGGCTCCCGGTCCCTCCCGCTGCTCGTTCTTCCCTGCTGCCGTTGCCGCCGGGCTATCAGCACGTTCAAGCCCAGCGGGAACGGCAGCGGTGCAAAAAAAAAAAAAAGCTGTGGCATCCGCGGCTGCCCTTTTCTTCTTCCCGCGCCTGCATCCCCCCCCCCCCCGGAACAGGAAGTGATGCGCGGGAAGAAGAAAGGCCGTGCCGCGTGATAAACTAGCAGGCACGGCCTTTCTCACGCGGCACGGCCCTTTCCCGTCGATAGCAGGCTGAATTAGCCATGCTGTATGGGACCTGTCCGTCAGGCACAGGAGGCGGAGCTTCCAAAGAGAAGTCAGAGCTCTGCTCTGAGGCTGCGCGTGGGTTCCCGCGCTGGAAAAACCGACTCTCCTCAGTCTGTTTTTCCGCGCGCAGGAATCGCACGCGGAGCTTCGGACCTCCTCAGCTTATTTCTTCAATATCAAGTAAGAATGTCAAAATCAAATAAAAATGATAATCCGCGCCCATCGGGGTTCAAACCCTGCAGCTGCGGTAAAGTGATGTCGATCACTGATACACATAACAGCTGTTATCGTTGTTTGGGTCCTGACCATGACATCCCCAATTGTACATCGTGCGGGCGTATGTCCCCAAGGGCCCGGAGGATCCGCGCTGAGCGAATAGAATCCTTACGATCCCTACATGAAACTTCTCAGGCAGTTTCGGACACTAAATCCTCCCCGGGACCATCAATGTCTGACCCCCCCCAGAAACGACAAAGAACTGCTAGCGCCAGGATTGCTGACAGACCATCAAAAAATAAACCGAAACGATCAACAAACTCTTCAGGATCTAAACAAACTTCCACAAGGGACTCTAAGTCACCTAAAAGGAAGACAGCAATACCGCAAAGCGATATTACTAATAACAACACTCACTTGCCAGCCCAGACCGCGCTCAACCCACAAGGACGCGGCGCTCATAAAACCCCGCCTTCTGTAATGAGTCCTTCAGCGTCTGCTGCGACGCACCCCAGAGCGCACGTCACGACGCACGTGACGCGGCGCGGCTCTACGGAGCGTAGGGAACGTCAAAAATCACTGTCATCAGAAGAACGGAGCACTGGACACACGGAGCGGCGCGGCGCAGGACTCTTGAAACGGCGCGACGCAGGCCGCACGGAGCGGCGCTGCACAGATGAGACGGAGCGGCGCAAATCAGACACCCCGGAACGGCGCGACCCAAAACATCGGGGGAGGCGCGACTCGCCGCATGAGAATATACACGGGCCGCAGATGCACAGCACCCACTTCAGGTCTTCAGGAAGCGACTCTGCAGCTCCAGGGGAACCACGGGTAAGGCTACAATCAACAAAGGATCAGCCGACCCGCATATTGCACTCCCCCCTTTCAGATAGGGAACAACACCAAACCACAAAAAGAGCAAAATCACTTTCGACCCATCCACCTGGAACCCAGCACAGATCTGAGCAAATACTGTCCCTCAATCCCTTTTCAAAAAATTGGGCAAGTTTGAATGCAGAGGGAAACACTAGAGACTCCCTCTCTCTCCAATCATCAGTGTCTTCTGCCTGTAAAAGTATTTCAAAAAATTCTGATAATATAAAAAAGCGGAAAACGTTACACACGTTTCAAGAACCTGTGCAAAAGAAGCGGACTCTCTCTTCAAAAGTCCACACACAATCGTCACATAATGTGAAAACCAAAAATCAGACATCTCCCACCGCCTCCGTTGCAAAGAAAATCATGCCAACGGAGACCAGAGATGCTTTTCTAACACTATCACAAGCCTTAACAGGGTTTTATGACACTGTGACTAAGTCTTACCATATTTCTACTTCCCCCGAAGGGAAAGTCCTCCCGTCCCCTATACATTGCGATACCTCCTCCTCCAGTAGTTTAAACACTAATTCAGAGGTAGACGGATCTGATTCACCTCTTACACCTATACCAATACATTTATCACCAACCAAATCAGACAACCATTTTTCTGACAGCGATCAAGTGGTGTCACCGGGCTCCCCTGAAAGCGAACATCCTGATCCTGACACTGACCCTACACCAGATTCCTCCACTGGATATCAGTCTGATCCGAGTGTGGACCATAATGAACCTCACTCTCCACCGGAAGATCTAACATACCCAAAATTTCTTGAAAAGATGGGTACTGCATTAAACATAACAATTCAGAAGCTACCAGATCCTAGAGCGGAGACTCTAGATATTCTGAAGATTTTTGATACTCCTCATGAACCAACTGCCTTACCTCCGCACAAGGTGCTGGATTCCTTGTTAGAACAGTCCTGGAACACTCCATTCACGGTCCCAGTGGTATCCAGGAAAATAGATATTAAATATAAATTACAAAAATCTAATTATTACTCTTCAACACAGCTCCCTCATACCTCTCTCGTAGTAGAATCTGCTATGGGGAAAGCTCGGAAAACCAGATTACACTCGGCATCACCACCGTTAAAAGACATGAGAACTTTAGACGATTTTGCAAAAAGGGCTTACCAGGGCTCTATGTTAGGTGCACGAATTCACCAACATCAGTTCTATTTGGTACAATATCTCTATGGGTGTGTACAACGCCTGAAGACTGAATCAGATATCGCAGATCACTCCCCTGTCCAAGACCTAGAGGAAGGGATCAGGCACCTTCTACGCACAATCTACGAAGGATTTGACACTACCTCCAGAGTCTCAGCGAGTGCTATCGCAGCTCGACGTCTAGCATGGCTAAAATCAAGCTCTATTAGAGAAGATGTTCATACTAAGCTCGCTAACCTCCCCTGCAAAGGAGATAATCTTTTCGGTGAAAAACTACAAGAGACGGTAGCACAACTAAAAGAACAATCGGCGGCGGTGCAATCCCTCACAACACAACCAACCTACCAATCCAGTAGGAGATACTTTCCACAATACAGAAGACAATCCTTCCAACGGAAGCCTTACCGGCAATACCAATCTTATCGAACACCATCCTATCAACCTTATAACAGGCCAAACAACCAACAAACTCAACCTCGCAGAGGACGTGGACGTGCACAACGTCCACAACAACAACAACAGCAACAACAACAGACGTCAAACAAACCTTCACAGTCTTTTTAACACTATCTCAGCCACCACCGCTCTCGCTGCAGGCGGGGAGAGTAACCTTGCATTATCAACAATGGACAGCCATCACTACGGATCGATGGGTCCTCAACATCATTCAACACGGGTACAAAATACCGTTTCAACATCTACCAACGCTTCCCCACCCTCCTTCCCGAATATACCAGGACACCACGGGGGAGATGAGGAAGGAATTACAACAGTTGTTACAACAACAAGCAGTACAAATCCTACCAAGGAAAGTCTGGCACACAGGATTTTATTCCCCGTACTTCCTCATTCCAAAAAAATCGGGAGGTTTACGTCCTATCCTAGATCTTCGACAGCTCAACAAACTGATACCCAAGGAAAAATTCAAAATGATATCCCTCAAATCGATCTTACCCTTGATTCATCGCAATGCATGGATGTGCAGCATCGATCTAAAAGACGCTTATACTCATATTCCAATGCACCCCTCGTCTTGGAAATACCTGTCTTTTCAAGCCCTGAATACCCACTATCAATACCGAGTGCTGCCATTCGGACTCTCCACAGCACCCAGAGTATTCACCAAATGCATGGCAGTAGTGGTGGCACACCTTCGCCAACAAGGCATCATCATCTTCCCGTATCTAGACGATTGGTTACTGATAGCATCAGATCCCACAACATTACGAAACAATCTCTCACAAACAATCCTTTGCCTACACAACCTCGGTCTCCTTATCAACTATCAAAAGTCCCGGTTGCAGGCAACCCAGACCATACAGTTTATAGGAGTCATCCTAGATACAGTCAAATACAGAGTTTTTCTTCCGCCAGAGAGAAAAACAGTGATGAAGAACATATTTCACAATCTACAGAACACGCCAAGACCAACGGCCCGCCAAGTCTTGGTCGCGCTGGGACATATGGCAGCGGCAATTCACGCTGTGAAGAATACACGTCTACAAATGCGACACATCCAATGGCACCTCCGACGTCAATGGAAACAACATTCCCAACCATTATCGTACAAAATTTCTATGACAACGACAATGATCAACCAACTCCAATGGTGGCTGGGACGACACACCCTATCGAAGGGAGCGTCGTTCACCCTTCTTCCGCACAACGCGGTACTCACCACGGATGCCTCCAGAAAAGGTTGGGGAGCCCATATGGACACCTTCCAGACACAAGGGCTATGGTCGCGAACAGAACAGTTTTTTCAAATCAACCTACTAGAACTGCGAGCGATAAGATACGCACTACGCACCTTCCTTCCATATCTCCAGGGCCGCAGGCTCATGGTCTACACAGACAACCAAGTCGCAATGTTCTATATAAACAAACAAGGGGGAACGGGATCTTGGCCATTATGCAGAGAGGCGATGTGGATCTGGACATGGGCGTGCAAACACTCCATCCACCTCCAGGCCACTTACATTCCAGGGATAGCCAATGTTCAAGCGGACAGGCTCAGCAGAATCTTCCATCCACACGAATGGGAACTTCACCAAGAAGTAGCGGACTCCATCTTTCACCAGTGGGGCCGACCTTCCATAGATCTCTTTGCGACCGAACACAATCGGAAAGTAGAGAAATTCTGCTCAGTTTGGCCCAGTCTCCAACGTCAAACACAAGATGCCTTTCTACTTCCATGGTCACAACAGCTCATGTACGCGTTTCCCCCAATTCCACTGATCACACGTACGCTGCAAAAATGCATCCTGGATTCAGCGCAACTCATTCTAATAGCACCAGCGTGGCCTCGCCAACACTGGTACACACATCTCTTACACATGTCCACAGAAACGCCTATTCGCCTACCACTGCGAATAGATCTACTATCGCAGGACGAGGGCACACTTCTTCACCCACTTCAGCAGTCCCTACACCTCACAGCATGGAGACTGAACGGATCTTACTTGAAGAACAAGGTATATCCTTAATAGTTCAGGATGTGATTCTGGCATCACGTCGACCATCGACAAGGAAGAACTATCATTTCAAATGGAAGAGATACGTTCTCTGGTGCACATCTGAATGTCTGGACCCTTTGTCATGTCCTCCGGCCAGACTTTTGGACTATCTCCATACCTTGTATACCTCAGGTCTAGCACCTACTTCGGTACGAGTTCATCTAAGTGCCATTGCGGCGAGACACCGGCTCTACAAAGGGCAGTCCATCTCCTTACACCCCGCAGTATCAAGATTCCTGAAGGGTCTAAATAATTTAAGGCCCCCGATTACTAAGCCACCAATCCCATGGGATCTCAACATCGTATTACAGCAACTGATGCTTCCCCCATTTGAGCCTTTACATACAGCTCACCTGAAATACCTCACGTGGAAAGTAGTTTTTCTGGTTGCAATCACCTCGGCAAGACGAGTGAGCGAACTACAAGCTTTGGTGCATTATTCACCGTTTCTACAATTCTACCCACATAAGGTAGTCCTTCGTCCCCACCCAACTTTTCTCCCAAAGGTGGTGACGCCATTCCACCTGAACCAATCCATCGACCTACCTGTTTTCTTTCCTGAACCACATACTTCAGAAAGGGAAAAAAGATTACACACTCTGGACTGTAAACGGGCGCTAGAGTTATATACCTTACAAACTCAATCTCCTAATCGTCCTTCCCAGTTGTTTGTAACATTTAATCCAAACGCCCCAGGAAAACCCGTGGCGAAAAGAACCATAGCGAGTTGGCTCGCCCAATGTATACAATTCTGTCACACCAAGCAACATTGCACGCTACTTTCTAAACCAAAAGCACATCAAACAAGAGCGATGGCAACGTCCACAGCTTACCTCTCTAACGTGCCCCTCTTGGATATTTGCAAATCAGCTACGTGGGCATCTCTACATACTTTTGCAGCACATTACTGCCTAGACCAACACACGTCTCAGGACACAAGACTTGGACAGGCAGTTTTAAACTCTCTACTGCAGAATACCAATTAGCTCGACTGACACATTTGCATCACGATAGATACTCTAAACAATTAAGTGATGCAGAGCTTTGTACTCCCATACAGCATGGCTAATTCAGCCTGCTATCGACGGGAAAAAGCAAGTTTGCTTACCGTAAACGGTGTTTCCGTAGATAGCAGGATGAATTAGCCATGCTGACC
This sequence comes from Rhinatrema bivittatum, assembly GCF_901001135.1. NCBI lineage: Eukaryota > Metazoa > Chordata > Amphibia > Gymnophiona > Rhinatrematidae > Rhinatrema > Rhinatrema bivittatum. Next base: position 423,103,495 of record NC_042615.1, read on the forward strand.
CACCCACCTCCCTGTCAGTCGTGTTTTCGTGCTCACGCTTGCTATTTTACAGACTGAGGAGAGTCGGTTTTTCCAGCGCGGGAACCCACGCGCAGCCTCAGAGCAGAGCTCTGACTTCTCTTTGGAAGCTCCGCCTCCTGTGCCTGACGGACAGGTCCCATACAGCATGGCTAATTCATCCTGCTATCTACGGAAACACCGTTTACGGTAAGCAAACTTGCTTTTCTTCTTCCCGCGCACCACTTCCTGTTCCGGGTCCGGGGTGGGGGGGGGGATGCAGGCGCGGGAAGAAGAAAGGCCGTGCCGCGTGATAAACTAGCAGCGGCCGCTGCTAGTTTATCACGCGGCACGGCCTTTCTTCTTCCCGCGCACCGCGTATCACTTCCTGGTCCGGGGGGGGGGGGGAAATGCAGGCGCGGGAAGAAGAAAAGGCCAGCCGCGGATGCCACAGATTTTTTTTTTTTGCACCGCTGCCGTTGCCGCCGGGCTATCAGCACGTTCAAGCCCAGCGGCAACGGCAGCGGTGCAAAAAAAAAAAAAATCTGTGGCATCCGCGGCTGGCCTTTTCTTCTTCCCGCGCCTGCATTCCCCCCCCCGGACCAGGAAGTGATACGCGGTGCGCGGGAAGAAGAAAGGCCGTGCCGCGTGATGAAGTAGCAGCGGCCGCTGCAGCATCGGCCCCCAAGCTATTGCAGCAGACGGTAATCGGGAGAGGAGAGAGCAGCAGGAGCCTCCCGCGATCGATGGAATTCTTCCTTATTGGCCTGCGGGGGCTGGAGGAGGAGGAGCAGGAGCAGCTACCGTTGGGGGGGGGGGGGGGGGGGGGGGGGGGGAGAGAGAGAGGAAGTGAGTGACAGAAAGAGAGAGAAGCAGCCAGCCAGCCTGTGTGTGAGAGAATGTGTGTGATTGAGAGCCTGTGTGTAAGTGAGAGAATGTATTTGATCGAGAGTATGTGTGTGATTGAGAGAAACTGGTCAGAGAGCTGATGTATGTGTATATGTGAGAGACAATGAAAGTGACTGCTCAAGGAGATGACTGATGTGTATGTGAGACAGTCAGGGATGTGTGTTTGTGTGTGTGTGAGAGAGAGAGAGAGAGAGAAAAAGCATGGAAGTGAGAAATCTGGGTATGTGAGAAAGCATGGGAGTGGGAAGCCTGTGTGTGTGCATGTATATGAGAGAGACTGGTTGGTAAGGTGACGGTGTGACTGGTGTGTATGTGAATGTGAGAGAGAGAATGTGATTCAGGGAATGAGAAGCCTGTGCACGTGGAGAGCGAGCATGGAAATGAGAGAGAGAGACTGGTGTGTGTGTATGTGTGTGTAACAGAGAAAGTGATTATGGGAATGAGAAGCCTGTGCATGTGAAGAGAGTGAGCATGGGAGTGAGAACCTGGGTGTGTGTGAGACACAGCATGGGAGGGAGAAGCCTGTGTATGTAAGACAGAACATGGAAGTGGGAAGCCTGTGTATGTGTGTGTATGCATGCATGAGAGAGATCAGGTGACGGGTGTGTGTGTATGTGTATGTGGGAATAAGAAGCCTGTGCATGTGAAGAGTGAGCATGGGAGTGTGTGAGATACAGCACGGGAGTGAGAAGCCTGTATATCTGAAAGAGAACATGGGAGTGGGAAGCCTGTGTGTGTGTATGCATGAGAGAGATCAGGTGACGGGTGTGTGTTGTATGTGTGAGAGAGAGAAAGTGATTATGGGAATGAAAAGCCTGTGCAGGTGAAGAGTGGGCATGGGAGTGAGAAACCTGTGTGTGTGTGAGACACAGCATGGGAGTGAGAAGCCTGTATATCTGAAAGAGAACATGAGAGTGGGAAGCCTATGTGTGTGTGTATATGCATGAGAGAGATCAAGTGACTGGTGTGTGTTTGTGTGTATGTGAGAGAGAGAAAGAAAGTGATTATGGGAATAAGAAGCCTGTGCATGTGAAGAGTGAGCATGGGAGTGTGTGAGATACAGCACGGGAGTGAGAAGCCTGTATATCTGAAAGAGAACATGGGAGTGGGAAGCCTGTGTGTGTGTATGCATGAGAGAGATCAGGTGACTGGTGTGTGTGTATGTGTGAGAGAAAGAAAGTGATTATGGGAATGAGAAGCCTGTGCATGTGGAGAGAACAAGCATGGGAGTGAGAGACTGGTGAGTGTATGTGAGAAAGAGAAAGTGATTATGAGAGTGAGAAGCCCATATATGTAAGTGGAACACGGGAGTGGGAAAGCCTGTGTGTGTGTGTATGGCATGAGAGAAACTGTTCAGGAAGGTGACTGGTGTGTTTGTCAAAGACTGGGAGATGATTGGTGTGTGAGAGACAGAAACTGGTCATGGGGGCATGACTGGTATGGTGTGTGTGTGTGAGAGACATGGGCCCTAAGGAAGAGGACCATGAGTATAGAGCTTAGCCACTACTGCTGCTTCTGGTGTGTGCTACAGCCTGCATGGAAGAGGAGTAGGACAGCTGCTGGAGGGGGTAAGTAAAGGTGGCTTTTTAAGTTTATTTTTCTTGATTGACTGCCATTTTAATTATTTAATATTATGTGATGTGTCTGCTTTTTTTGAAATATTTTATTGGTGTTTGGAGAATTTTTAATAGTTTTTATGAGTTTTTAATTGTTGGATGTTATTCTGTTCATAGTTGTTGTGAAACATTTATTCTGCTTATTAGTATAGTTTTACAATTATTTCTGTGTGGGGATCTATAGCTGCTTGTTAGTTCTGTTTTCCTAATAAGAGGTGTATTGGTTTTTAGGGCCTGATTTTAATATTTATAGTGTTGCCTTTTCATAGATAGGGTTGCTCCTGTTTGAGTGTATTCCATAATACAGGTGTAACTGTGTGTGGATTAGTTTATGTGCATTACTACAGATCCTGGGAGTATGTTAGGTCGGTTCTGTGTCTGTTACAGAGATATTTTACTAGCATGTAAGTGTTTTATCAGTCTTATTTGTTGCGTTTTCTCAAGAGGACATGCATTGGTGGTAAACTGCTGTCTTTTCATAAGTAGGGCTATTGAGCCTGAAAGTACAAGGAGTTTGAGTTGCTGTTACTGAGATGACACCAGAACCAGAATATCTTTTTTGTAGATGAGTTGAATGGGGAATGTCATAATTCTGCTTTACATCCATTATTGTGGATCAGGGGGGTTCCCGTGGATGCAAACTGTACATTTACATCTAGCCCTGTGACGATCATGGGTCAGTGTGTCACGCATGTGAGAACCATCTGTCAGGTGTGTCCCGACAGAAAAAAGGTTGAGAACCACTGCCTTAGGCTATATAACAGTCCTGTACACTTTGGAATGAGACCTAAATTCAATTTATTTTTCTGATAAAGCTTTTCTTGGCACTTCTTTCTGTATATTTCAGAATGCAATGTGATTAAAGTTAGAAAACTTGTACCTTAGTTTCAGGTATGAAGGTGCATGTTAATAGCCAAACCCTTTTATTCATTACATTTCTGAGCGTTGTTGATATAGCAGTGTTAGATGTGATGATTGACGAAGCAAAAGGAGACACTATGATGTGCTCTTCTGGGTGGCAAATCAAAAGAAAGAGAAAAACTACTAAAGAGTGAAAAATAATTGCATGATAAACCATTAAGCATAGAGCTATTTTGAATAGCCCATGTTGTTTGTAACGTAAGTTGGCACTTTTGGCCTATGTGAATTACAGCCAAGTTTCAAAGAGAAGCCATCCACTTTATTTTCCTTTGAAAATCAGCAGCCACAAAGTATATGAGCTGAAAGAACCTCCTTACTTTGCACCTGCCATTTGTGCAGTCAACTGAGCGGGGCAAAATAGTGCATATACATTTGAAAATCAAATGTACCTGTGCTGTTTTACTCCCCTGACCTATTAACGCTGATAAGGAACGCCTCGTTTAACCCAACTACAAGTCCCTGCAAAGTATGGCAGCCCCCACATACTTTTATCCAGGCAAGGGAGGGCATTTTTTTAATTTTATTTTTATTGAATTTAACAAATAATATAAGAATAATCTTGTTCCAGAAATGGAGGTAGGTATCATAATTAAATAAAGGAAAAAAAATAAAAAGAAATAAACAGTGAACATTACATTTATATACCTTCAATCTATATATCTCCAAATAGCAAGAAACATAGGAGATCAAGGTAATTACAGAGCGAAAAAAGTATCAGGAAAGAAAAAAGAAGCATAGTGGTCCCGGGTACAAACCCCTTCACTTTACAACAAGCCGAACCAACATACGAGGAACATTAGGTATGAGAATCCAGGAACATCCGTAATTGCGATGGTTCAAAAAAAACATAATTGGAATTTTGATATTTAAGTAAACATTTACAAGGATACCTCTAATTAAATTTAGCCCCCCATGATATCACCTCTGGTCTCATTGAGAGAAATTTCCTATGTTATTCTTGAGTTGTCCTTGCAATATCAGGATATATCCAAACTTTTTGTCCATGAAATAACTGCGAATGATTACGTAGAAAAATTCTCAACACAGAGTTCCTTTCTGAAACAAAGGAAAAGTAACCAATAAAGTTCCTCTTTTATGAATAACTATCTCCTAGGAAATTTCTAAAATATCAGTCAAATTTAAAGAGGAATATAGTACTTGATCTTGAGATGCTCCCTCCTCAGATGATGGCAGGTAATATCCTTTAGTTATAGCAGGAATAGCTTCTAGAGCAATGATGGCTAACTCCAGTCCTCGAGGGCCACAAACAGGCCAGGTTTTCAGGATATCTACATTGAATATGCATGAGAAAGATTTGCATGCACTGCCTCCACTGTATGCAAATTTATCTCAAGCATATTCATTGTGGATATCCTGAAAATCTGGCCTGTTTGTGGCCCTCAAGGACTGGAGTTTGCCATCACTGTTTTAGAGGAATTTTGAGAATTCGAGACAGATAATTCTTAAACAAATCACTTGGAGAAATCATTTTGATACATGGGAAATTTAAAACCCTCAAATTCAAGATTCTTAATTAATTTTCCATATTTTCCAATTTTTTTAGAGTAGATTAAATCAGATTGAACCAATTTATGCTGCGCTGTCTCCACAGCTGAAATTCGTGATTCCAAATCCTCAATCTTAAGACCATAGGTGGCTATTTGCCCTTCAGTAGCCAGGACACGGCGATTAGTATCCAACGATATAGCAATTAAAGAGGAAATAGCAGATTCCAGGGAAACAAGAGCATTCCAAACTGTATCTAAAGTTATCACGGGAGGTTTAACCAAAGTAGGTTTAAATGTTGGTCATACCATTGGATTCCCATCACCTTCACTTGTAGAATTTATTGCCTTCCTAAGCTCCAGACAAGTTTGAGGTAACAGGGAGGCCCGTAGAATCCTTCACATACAGATTCTCAGAAGGAAATAAAACCTCAATATTCCTTCTCGGGGTCTCAGAACTAAGCTCTCCTCCTTGACTTATATCTTGGAGCACTGACTGAGCTGCGAGAGTGGCAGAAAAAGCAGCATACGGAGGTAAAGGCACCATCGGCGCACCAGGGCTAAGTGACACATCTTCAGCCATCGGAGCCAATGTTCCCTCCGTGTCAAGCTCTGAAGCGGCCCTCACATCCGGTGTAGCATGTAATGGGGACGCGAAGAAAGACTCAGTCTGGGGCTGAAACTGTTCAGGTAGGGGAGATGAACAAGAAGTCTCCCTTAATTTCACCTTCCTCTTGGTGTGTGGCATAATTGGTTAAAAAAGCAAATCTCAGGAGATAAACAACAGAGAGCTTCCATAGCGTGCAACTCAGGCAACAGTCATCTTGGTCTCCAGGGGAAGGCAATTTTCATACATGCCAATTTACACAAGTAAATGGCTTTGAAAATTGCACACAGGACATTCACCCTAGTAGTTAGAACATAAGAAATTGCCATGCTGGGTCAGACCAAGGGTCCATCAAGCCCAGCATCCTGTTTCCAACAGAGGCCAAACCAGGATACAAGAACCTGGCAATTATCCAAACACTAAGAAGAGCCCATGCTACTGATGCAATTAATAGCAGATTTTAAATACTTGCGCGAGCGCGTACTTTTGTTCGCGCAGCAGGTGCGAACAAAAGTACGCTGGATTTTATAAGATACGCGCGTAGCCGCGCGTATCTTATAAAATCTGGGGTCGGCGCGCGCAAGGGGGTGCACATTTGTGCAACCTGCACGCGCCGAGCCCAGCGCGTGCTGCCTGTTCCCTCCGAGGCCGCTCCGATTTCGGAGCGGCCTCGGAGGGAACTTTCCTTCGCCCTCCCCCCACCTTCCCCTCCCTTCCCCTACCTAACCCACCCCGCCGGCCCTATCTAAACCCCCCCCTTACCTTTGTCGGCAAAGTTACGCCTGCTTTCAGCAGGCGTAACTTTGCATGCGTCGGCTGGCTGCCCCGCTCCGTGGTCCGGTCCCGGGGGCTGTTCCGGAGGCCGCGGCCAAGCCCCCGGAATGCCCCCGGGCCGAAACCACACCCACGTCGCCGCCCCCGAAACGCCGCGCCCCGCCCCCTAAACACCGCGTCATCCCGTCATGCCCCCGCCACGCCCCTGACAGGAAGCCCCGGGACTTACGCGCGTCCCGGGGCTCTGCGTGCGCCGGCGGCCTATGCAAAATAGGCGCGCCGGCGCACGAGGGCCCTGCGCGTGTAAATCCGGAAGGATTTACGCGCTCAGGGGTTTTAAAATCTGCCCCTAAGTAAACTTGATTAATAGCCGTTAATGGACTTCTCCTCCAAAAATTTATCCAAACCTTTTTTGAACCCAGCTACACTAACTGCACTAACCACATCCTCTGGCAACAAATTCCAGAGCTTTATTGTGCATTGAGTGAAAAAGAATTTTCTCCGATTAGTCTTACATGTGCTACTTTCTAACTTCATGGAATGCCCTCTAGTCCTTCTATTATTCGAAAGTGTAAATAACCGATTCATATCTACTCGTTCAAGACCTCTCTTGATCTTAAAGACCTCTATCATATCCCCCCTCAGCTGTCTCTTCTCCAAGTTGAACAGCCCTAACCTCTTCAGCCTTTCCTCATAGGGGAGCTGTTCCATTCCTTTTATCATTTTGGTTGCACTTCTCTGAACTTTCTCCATCGCAACTATATCTTTTTTGAGATGTGGAGACCAGAATTGTAGACAGTTTTCAAGGTGCGGTCTCACCATGGAGCATTATAGAGGCATTATGACATTTTCCGTTTTATTAACCATTCCCTTTCTAATAATTTCTAACATTCTGTTTGCTTTTTTGACTGCTGCAGCACACTGAGCTAACGATTTTAAAGTATTATCCACTATGATACCTAGATCTTTTTCCTGGGTGGTAGTTCCTAATATGGAACCTAATATCTTGTAACTACAGCAAGGGTTATTTTTCCCTATATGCAACACCTTGCACTTGTCCACATTAAATGTCATCTGCCATTTGGATGCCCAATCTTCCAGTCTTGCAAGGTCCTCCTGTAATGTATCACAATCCGCTTGTGATTTAATTACTCTGAATAATTTTGTATCATCCGCATATTTGATAACTTCACTCATCATATTCCTTTCCAAATCATTTATATATATATTGAAAAGCACTGGTACAAGTACAGATCCCTGAGGCATGTTTATATTGTGCGGGGACTGGTCATTATGTTGCGCTGTATTGCACCAGAAGTGGACCCTTGGGTCAAGGTGGAGTTGGTGCTACCCATAGGGCAAGCTCTATGAGTTCCCACCGTCGGTATGCGGAGCTAGCTGACTGACGGAGGCCGGCTGGAGCTTTGCCAATACCAGCCCTCGTTCCCCGGCTGGAATTAGGTGGGCCTCCATCCGAGGACTTCCGGAGGATGAGGATGAAGTCAGCCAAGGGCCAGCAGTGGTAGGAGTAGCAGGTCTGATCTGGATGAAGCAGAGTCCCAGAGACTCGAGAGCCAAATGGAATGAGAGGCAGACAGGAGGCGCTCGAGTAAAAACAGGCCGAAGCCTGAGAAGCCAAGTCCAGATTGAATATAGTAGAGGCATCGTAGAACAAGCAGGAATCAAGGCAGGCGGCTGGTAAGATAGAGTGGAGAGGCAAGGCAATGGTCAGGTCCAGGAGATTATCAGTAATGTGGTCAGACAAAGCAGAGGTCAGGTCCAAGAGATGATCAGTAGCATGATCAGGCAAAGCAGAGTTTGGGTACAGGAGATGATCAGTAATGTGGTCAGGAAAGCAGAGGTCGGGTCCAGGAGATGATCAGTAATGTGGTCAGGCAAAGTAGAGGTCGGATCCAGGACATGATCAATAGTGTGGTTGGGTAAAGCAGAGGTTGGGTCTAGGAGTCAATCCATAGAACAAGTAGAATCACACAGGAACACAGGAACAAGGAGAACACCGGATCTTGGACAGGAACACGAACAAGACAGGAACCTGGAACACGAAGAAGAAACCAGGAAAGCAACGAAGTGCAAGTCCAGCATGGAGACCTGTTGCAAAGGCCACTAACTGTGGCTGGGCCAAGCCTTATATATCGGGACCCAGTGACATCATCATCCGGGGCCGCGGGTTAGTTTCCCGCCGCGTCCCCTTTAAAGGAACAAGAGGTTTGCGTGCATGCTCCTAAGGAGAGGTGCAGCGCCTGACGGCGACATCTCCCCACGGACTGCGGGAAGAGGCCCGCCATGGAACATGGGCACCTGTAACTGAGGCAGGAGCATGGACATACATAGCAGAGGCAGAAGCATGGGTACTCACTGCAGAGGCAGGAGCAACAGGACAGGCCCAAGGTCGCAGGCGGTGGCCCATGGCCGCAGGAGAGACGGAGCCAGAAAGTGGAGCGGGCAGTAGAGGGTAAGAGGGCCTGGCCACAGGCCTGCTGTGGCTGCCGCACACAACAGTACACCCCTTTACGCCCCCCTCTTGGAGGTCTGAGTTTGCCCGGATGGGCTCGATGGAACTGTAAGAGGAGGCCTTTATCCAGAATGTTGTGAGCTAGCTCCCAAGAATTTTCTTCTGGGCCATAACCCTCCAGGCAAGAAGGTATTCCCACCGACGGCCCCTACGGTGGACATTCAAGATTTCATGAACCTTGTACGTAGTGTCAGATTCAGCGACCAGGTGCGATGGTTCTGGTTCTTTACAAGATGGCCAGCAAAGGATCACTGGCTTCAGAAGTGACACATGAAATGTGTTACGGATACCCAGAGTCGGTGGTAACCGGAACTGGTATGTGACGGGTCCAATGCGACAAGTGACTGGGAAAGGTCCAGTATACCTTGGTGTAAATCTCTGAGAAGGTATCTTAAGGTGGATGTATTGTATACTTAACCAGACCTTTTGACCGGGAAGGAACTCAGGAGCAGAACATCGATGGGTATCTGTGGATTTCTTCACCTGAGCTGTTGCTTGACGCAGCCGGAAATTAATTTGGTTCCAGAGAGCTTTAAGAGCCTCAGCTGTAGTTTGTGCAGCTCGTGAAGACACTGTCAGTGGAATAGGTAGTGGAGGCCATACAAATAAATAAATAAATGAACGATAGCCAATGGCGACACTCCTGTAGCAGCAGCGATATGGGAGTTATGGGAAAACTCCACCCAAGGAAGAAACTCTGCCCGGTTGTCCTGCCAATCATATATATAGACACATAGAAAGGCTTTCAGGGAATGGTTCAAACATTCGGCTTCACTGCTGGCCTGTGGGTGGTAAGCTGTGGTAAGGCTGATGTTAATGCTGAACTTGCAACACAGAGTGTGCCAGTAGCGGGCTACAAACTGGGGTCCTCTATCTGAGATGATATCCTTGGGTAAGCCATGCAGGTGAAATACATGGAGAAAGAACAGGCGTGCCAGCTCTGGAGCAGAAAGTAGACCAGGCAGTGGAACAAAATGGGCCATTTTAGAAAACCTGTCGATGGTGACCCATATAACAGTGTTTCTTTTGGATGGCAGTAAGTCCACAATAAAATCTGTGGAAAGGTGTGTCCATGGCTCCTCTGGAGTAGGAAGTGACTGGAGGAGGCCCCAGGGCCGACCAACTGGGGGTTTTTGCTGGGCACAGATATTTCAAGAATCAACATATGCTCTGACATCCATGGCCATGGTAGGCCACCAGAAGAATCGCTGGAGTAGTGCAAGCATTCGTGCCCATCTAAGGTGACCAGCGGACTTGGAGTCATGTGCCCACCGGAGGACACTCTCACGGAGACGATGGGGCACAACTGTTTTCCCAGCAGGAACTGGGAAGTTTGCAGATAAACAGATACATGCAGGATCGATGATGTGACTAGGCTCTTCAGGAACATCCTCAGATTCGAAGGAACGAGACAGGGCATCGACCCGGAGGTTATTCTCTGCTGGCTGATACCGGAGTTCAAAATTATACCTGGAAAAGAACAAGGCCCAGCGGGCCTGGTGAGCATTGAGGCGCTGGGTGTGACTCAGGTATTCGAGGTTTTTATGGTCAGTGAATATGGTAATTTATGTTGAGCGCCCTCTAACCAGGGATGCCACTTTTCTAAAGCAAGCTTGATTGCAAGCAACTCCTGATCTCTGATACTGTAATTCTGTTCTGCGGGGGAGAACTTGCGGGAGAAAAAGGAACATGGAGTCAGGGTCCCAGATGTTGAATGCTGACTCAAGGCCACCCCAGCCCCAATGGCAGAGGCATCTATCTCGACCAGAAAGGGGCGGTTAGGGTCTGGATGGCATAGACAGGGTCCATCAAGAAAAGCCCTTTCGAGGCACTGGAAGGCTATAATGGCCCCAGGAGACCAATTCCGAGTGTCACGGCCCTTATGGGTCATGGCTGTGAGTGGAGCCACCAGAGTAGAGTAGTTGGCGATAAAGTAATTTGTGAACCCTAGGAAACGTTGTAGGGCTCGGAGACCCACTGGTTGGGGCCAATCCTGAATTCCTTTGAGTTTTTCTGGGTCCATGGAAAACCCACATTGTGAGATAATATACCCTAAGAAGGGCAGACTAGATTGTTCGAAAAGACAATTGTCCAACTTAGCAAAGAGATGGTTCTCATGAAGACGTTGGAGGACCGTACGGACATCTGCACTGTACGTAGCCAGATCTTTAAAAAAGACAAGAATATCGTCTAGATATGCAGCCACTTTAACATACAGAATGTCTCTGAAGATCTCGTTGATCATTCGCTGGAACATAGCAGGGGCATTACAGAGGCTGAAAGGTATTTCCAGGTATTCGTAATGCTCATCCCTGGTGTTGAAGGCCGTTTTCCAGATGTCATCAAGGCATATACGCACTAGGTTGTAGGCTCCATGTAAATCCAATTTGGTAAAGATGGAAGCCCCTTGAAGACGATCGAACAATTCAGAGATCAGAGGCAGAGGATACTTATCTTTGAGAGTTATAGCATTTAAGCCATGGTAGTCAATACATGGTCTTAAAGATCCATCCTTCTTCGTGACGAAGAAAAATCCCGCTCCAGCGGGAAAAGTAGAAGATCAGATAAGCCCTTTAGCCAGGTTCTCTCAGATGTACTCCATCATGGCACAGTCTCAGGTTGAGAGAGAGTTAAAGTCCGGCCTTGAGGAGGTGCGGTACCAGGAAAAAGTTCAATTGGACAATCGAAATTGCAGAGAGGTGGAAGGATATCAGCCTTCTGTTTTGAAAAAAACATCCTCAAAGTCCGCATATTGAGCTGGAATGCCAGGGTATGTGGTCACTAAAGGAACTGTAGGAGGTGGTACCACCTTTTTCAAACAGGTCTGATGACAGGCTAGACTCCATTCAACGAGTTGCAGGGATCCCCAGTCAAACTGGGGAGAGTGATGCTGGAGCCGCAGTAAGCCCAAGACCATGGGGTGAATAGATTTTTCCAAGAAGAGAAATTCTACTTCTTCGAGATGGAGAACGCCAGTGAGAAGGTGAACTAGCTCGGTGGTCAGGGAAATCCGGCCAGGTAATAGCTCACCATAAATAGAAGCAATACACAAAGAAGTCTCTAGGGATCAGGCAGCAATACCCAGGAGCTGACCTAAATCCTTGAGAATAAAATTTCCCCCTGCTCCAGAATCAATCAGAGCAAGGACTGGGAAGGACCGGGAGACCCAGGTTAAAGTCACTGGGAGAGATGAGAAGTAGCGCCCAAGTTCAGGACCCCAACCGAACTTAGGCCCGGAAGTTTCCCAGATGGACTGGACAGGACTGTAAACGATGGCCTGAAGCTCCACAATATAGATATAGGCCCGACTGCCTCTGCTGGAGGTGCTCTTCCAGAGACAAATGCCCACGGCCCAACTGCTTGAGCTCTTCCGCTTTCACTAACAAAGAAGTCCGGCCAGTGGTGGGACTCATTTAAAGGTCCGTCCAGATAAATGGCTCGAAGACAATCTTCTTGCCAGGAGAGTTCTGTTGCCAGAGTCCGAAATTCTATAGTATAGTCAAGAAGGGTCTGTTGACCTTGCCGCAAATGGAGCAGATTGGCGCTTGCCACAGCCTGCCATCCAGGTTCATCAAAAGCCCAACGAAAGACGGACACAAAATGAGAAAGTTCTTGTAGGAGCGAGTTCGACCACTCCCATAGGGGTGAAGCCCATGCCAATGCCTTACCCTCCAGTTGAAACAGAATGAAGGTAACCTTCGTCAGTTCATCTTGGAAGATGGACGGCTGCACAGCAAACTGCATGTAGCATTGATTAATAAATCTTCTGCAGAGCTTGGAATCTCCATTGAAATGAGGCAGAGCTGGTAGGGCCAACAAAGCCCTGGAAGAGGAGGGAGCCGGCTGTTGGCTAACGGAAGCTGGTGCTGGAACTGAATGACCAGCCTGGGCATCAAGCCGGTCATGAAGACGCTAAAGAGAGGTGGCCAATGCCTCATGGAACCACTGCTGTTCTTACACTTTAGATGCCAGGCCAGGGATGGCCTGGAGGGCACACGGCTCCGCAGAGTCCATGGCCTTTGCAACCTGTCACACTGTGTTGCACCAGAGGTGGACCCTTGGGCCGAGGTGGAGTTGGCGCTACCCTACGGGTCCCCACCATCAGTAGGTGGAGCTGGCTGACTGACGGAGGCCAGCTGCAGCTTTGCCAATACCAGCCCTCATTCCCCGCAGGTTGAGCCTTTGGGTGCCGGGGCCGGCTGGAGTTAGGTGGGCCTCCATCCGAGGACTTCTGGAAGACAAGGATGAAGTCAGCCAAGGGCTAGCAATGGTAGGAGTAGCAGGTCTGATCTGGAGAGGCGGAGTCCCAGAAACCCGAGCGCCAAATGGAACGAGAGGCAGACAGGAGGCGCTCGAGTAAAATGAGACCGAAGCCTGAGAGGCCAAGTCCAGACTGAATATAGTAGAGGCATCGTAGAACAAGCAGGAGTCAAGGCAGGCGGCTGACAAAATAGAATGGAGAGGCAAGGCAATGGTCAAGTCCAGGAGATTATCTGTAAACTGGTCAGACAAAGCAGAGGTCGAGTCCAGGAGAAGATCAGTAGCGTGGTCAGGCAAAGCAGAGGTCAGGTCCAGGAGAAGATCAGTAGCATGGACAGGCAAAGCAGAGGTTGGATCCGGGAGTCAATCCGTAGAACAAGTAGAATCACACAGGAACAAGGAGAACAACGGAACTTGGAACAGGAACATGAACAAGACAGGAACCAGGAACATGAAGGAGTCACCAGGAAAGCAATGCAGTACTCGTCCAGTGTGGAGACCTGTTGCAAAGGCCACTAACTATGACTGGGCCTGGCCTTATATACCGGGACCCAGTGACGTCATCATCCGGGGCCGTGGGTTAGTTTCCCGCCGCGGCCCCTTTAAAGGAACAAGAGGTTCGCACGTGCGTGCCTAAGGAGGGGCATGGCACCTGACGGCCGCATCTCCCCGCAGACCGCACAGGGAGGCCCACCACGGAACATGGGCACCTGTAACCGAGGCAGGAGTATGGATGTCCATAGCAGAGGCAGAAGCATGGATACTCACAGCAGAGGCAGAAGCAATGGGACAGGCCCGAGGTCGCAGGCGGCGGCCCATGGCTGCAGGAGAGACGGAGCCAAATGGCGGAGCGGGCAGCAGAGGGTAAGAGGGCCTGGCTGCGGGCCTGCCATGGCCGGCACAAGCAACACATTATGCTGATCTTGTCCCCTGAAGCCAGGAAACTTTCGGACCTAGGATTGGTGGGAGAGGCTTCCCTGGGTCATTCAATCTCTCTCCACAAATTCTAATTCCTTTAAGTCTTTCTATGGATAAGGACTCTATACATCTGCAAGCCTTTTTAGACACAGGGATGGCCGGAAACTTCGTTGAAGAGAGTATTGTTCAGCAGTACCACATTCCCATGAAGCCACTGAGAATTGCCCTTACAGTATTGTCGGTTTCAGGGGAACCTCTGGCAGACAAGATCTCCTACATCACCATGCCATTAACTATGACTACTGGTCTGTTACACCAAGAGAAAATCCGTCTATATGTGTTACCTTCTGCAGTCTATCCCATGCTACTGTTGCTAATAATAGCAGGACCTATTTTCTAAGTCAACTTAATTAATAGCAGGTAATGGACTTCTCCTCCAAGAACTTATCCAATCCTTTTTTAAACACAGCTACACTAAATGCACTAACCACATCCTCTGGCAACAAATTCCAGAGCTTAATTGTGCGTTGAGTGAAAAAGAACTTTCTCCGATTAGTTTTAAATGTGCCAGATGCTAACTTCAAGGAGTGCCCCCTAGTCTTTCTATTATCCGAAAGAGTAAATAACCAATTCACCTCAGCCAATTAACCTCAGCCGTCTCTTCTCCAAGCTGAACAGTCCTAACCTCTTTAGTCTTTCTTCATAGGGGAGCTCTTATCTTGAGAATTGTGTTCAGTTTTGGAGACCATATCTACAAAAGAATATCGAAAAAGTGGAAGTAATTCAAGGATGGCTGCCAAAATGGAGCATGGACTGTAAGCTTTATAATAACCTGATTTTCAAACTGTACGCCATGCACAGAGAGACAAAGGGAGCTAAAGGTGTACTCTCTAGAACAGTGGTTCTCAACCTTTTTTTGGCCGGGACACACCTGACAAATGGTTCTCATATGCGTGACACACTGAACATGTGACCATCACGGGGCTAAGTGTAAACATGCACTCTGCATCCACAGGAATCCCCTCAACCCTCAGCAATGAGTGCAGAGCAGATCTAGGGCATAACCCGTACAACTCACCATACAAAAAAAAGATATTCTGGTTCTGATGACATCTCAGTAAAAGCAAAACAAACTCCCTTTACTACCAGGCACAATAGCCTTCCTTATGAAAAGACAGTAATTTACCACTAATGCATATCCTATTGAGAAAACACATCAAATAAGATTGATACAAATGCCTACATGCTAGTAAAACACCTCACTTTGGTCACACACCCAGAACTGACCTTCACCAAGTACAGAAAAAACACAAATTATAAATATGGAGACAGAAACTGGAACGGAAAACCAAAAAAGCCACTCTGCATACAGTGCGAACCTGGAGAAATGGAAAGAGAAATATAGCACCTAAAAGACTCAGGATTTGCAATAATGCACACAAACTAACCTGCACAAAGTTACACCTGTATTACGGAACACACGCAAACAGTAACAACCCTATCTAAGAAATACAACTATTAAACCAGGCCCTAAACACTAAAACATTTCCTATTGGGAAAACAGAATAAGCCAAGCTGCTAGAGAGCCCCACACAGAAATCATTGTAAAGTTATACCAAAAATGTTACAAAGCAGCTGCTGAACAGAATAATATTCAATTAAATACTCATAAAAATTATTAAAACATGTCCAAATATCAATAAAATATTTCAAAACAGCAGACATCGCATAATACCCAATAATTAAAATGGCAGTCAATCAAGAAAAATAAATTTAAAAAGCCACCTTTACTTACCTTCTCCAGCAACTCTCCTACTCCTTTCCCTTCCAGGCCAATAGCACTAACCAGAAGCAGCAAGGGCTGCTGAAGCTCTGTCCTCAATCTTCTTCCTTAGCACCCACAACCAGTCACTCACAACACCCACCCCCCCAAATAGACCCCACGACCAGTCTCGGTCTCTTTCACACCAGTCATCTTCCTGACCAGTTTCTCTCTCTCACACAGAAACACATCACCTCCCTGACCAGTCTCGCTCTCTCAATCACACTCATGTTCTCTTATATACAAGCTCTCAATCACACACAAAAGCTCTTACACCCATTCACACCAGCTCTCACCCAGGCTTCCATTCACACCCCTACACACAAGCTCTCACCCAAGCACCCATTCACACCCAATGACACAAGCTCTCACCCAGGTACCCATTCACACCCACAGACACAAGCTCTCACCCAAGTACCCATTCACACCCACAGACACAAGCTCTCCCCCAGGCACCCATTCACACCCTCAGACACAAGCTCTCCCCCAGGCACCCATTCACACCCTCAGACACAAGCTCTCCCCCAGGCACCCATTCACACCCTCAGACACAAGCTCTCACCCAGGCACCCATTCACACCCTCAGACACAAGCTCGCTCTCACCCAGGCACCCATTCACACCCACAGACACAAGCTCTCACCCAGGCATTCATTCACACCCTCAGACACAAGCTCTCACCCAGGCATTCATTCACACCCTCAGACACAAGCTCTCACCCAGGCATTCAATCACACCCACAGACACAAGCTCTCACCCAGGCATTCATTCACACCCTCAGACACAAGCTCTCACCCAGGCATTCATTCACACCCTCAGACACAAGCTCTCACCCAGGCACCCATTCACACCCTCAGACACAAGCTCTCACCCAGGCACCCATTCACACCCACAGACACAAGCTCTCACCCAGGCATTCATTCACACCCTCAGACACAAGCTCTCACCCAGGCATTCATTCACACCCTCAGACACAAGCTCTCACCCAGGCATTCATTCACACCCTCAGACACAAGCTCTCACCCAGGCATTCATTCACACCCACAGACACAAGCTCTCACCCAGGCATTCAATCACACCCACAGACACAAGCTCTCACCCAGGCATTCATTCACACCCTCAGACACAAGCTCTCACCCAGGCACCCATTCACACCCTCAGACACAAGCTCGCTCTCACCCAGGCACCCATTCACACCCACAGACACAAGCTCTCACCCAGGCATTCATTCACACCCTCAGACACAAGCTCTCACCCAGGCATTCATTCACACCCACAGACACAAGCTCTCACCCAGGCATTCAATCACACCCACAGACACAAGCTCTCACCCAGGCATTCATTCACACCCTCAGACACAAGCTCTCACCCAGGCATTCATTCACACCCTCAGACACAAGCTCTCACCCAGGCACCCATTCACACCCGCAGACACAAGCTCTCACCCAGGCACCCATTCACACCCGCAGACACAAGCTCTCACCCAGGCACCCATTCACACCCACAGACACAAGCTCTCACCCAGGCACCCATTCACACCCAGAGACACAAGCTCTCACCCAGGCACCCATTCACACCCACAGACACAAGCTCTCACCCAGGCACCCATTCACACCCACAGACACAAGCTCTCACCCAGGCATTCATTCACACCCTCAGACACAAGCTCTCACCCAGGCATTCATTCACACCCACAGACACAAGCTCTCACCCAGGCACCCATTCACACCCTCAGACACAAGCTCTCACCCAGGCACCCATTCACACCCACAGACACAAGCTCTCACCCAGGCACCCATTCACACACAAGCTCTCACCCAGGCCCCCATTCACACACAGACACACCAGCTCTCACCAAAAATAACTTCTTCCTTCATTGAAGGGATGGGCTCCGGTTCCGCCGTGGCTTTAATCCGGCGGGCCTTCTTTTTTCGGCGCCACGGGGATGGGCGCCTCAGTCAGAGGTCGGGTTTCCTCTTCGTCGCTAGGGGTCGGGTTTTCTCTTCACCGCTAAGGGGATGGGCTCCCGTAGCGGCCTTGCACCATCGTGGTAGGGTTTTCTCTTCACCGCTACGGGGATGGGCTCCCGTAGCGGCCTTGCACCGTCGTGGTCGGGTTTTCTCTTCACCGCTACGGGGGATGGGCTCCCGTAGCGGCCTTGCACCGTCGGGGTCGGGTTTTCTCTTCACCGCTACGGGGATGGGCTCCCGTAGCGGCCTTGCACCGTCGGGGTCGGGTTTTCTCTTCACCGCTACGGGGATGGGCTCCCGTAGCGGCCCTTGCACCGTCGGGGTCGGGTTTTCTCTTCACCGCTACGGGGATGGGCTCCGTAGCGGCCTTGCACCGTCGGGGTCGGGTTTTCTCTTCACCGCTACGGGGATGGATTCCCGTAGCGGCCTTGCACCGTCGGGGTCGGGTTTTCTCTTCACCGCTACGGGGATGGGCTCCCGTAGCGGCCTTGCACCGTCGGGGTCGGGTTTTCTCTTCACCGCTACGGGGATGGGCTCCCGTAGCGGCCTTGCACCGTCGGGGTCGGGTTTTCTCTTCACCGCTACGGGGATGGGCTCCCGTAGCGGCCTTGCACCGTCGGGGTCGGGTTTTCTCTTCACCGCTACGGGGATGGGCTCCCGTAGCGGCCTTGCACCGTCGGGGTCGGGTTTTCTCTTCACCGCTACGGGGATGGGCTCCCGTAGCGGCCTTGCACCGTCGGGGTCGGGTTTTCTCTTCACCGCTACGGGGATGGGCTCCCGTAGCGGCCTTGCACCGTCGGGGTCGGGTTTTCTCTTCACCGCTACGGGGATGGGCTCCCGTAGCGGCCTTGCACCGTCGGGGTCGGGTTTTCTCTTCACCGCTACGGGGATGGGCTCCCGTAGCGGCCTTGCACCGTCGGGGTCGGGTTTTCCTCTTCACCGCTACGGGGATGGGCTCCCGTAGCGGCCTTGCACCGTCGGGGTCGGGTTTTCCTCTTCACCGCTACGGGGATGGGCTCCCGTAGCGGCCTTGCACCGTCGGGGTCGGGTTTTCCTCTTCACCGCTACGGGGATGGGCTCCCGTAGTGGCCTTGCTTCGTCGGGGTCCTACACTGCTATTCCTCCCACCCCACTCCCGGGCAGTGCCATGCCTGCCTCATCGGCCAATCAAAGGCTTCCTCCCTTCTTCCTACTACCACTGGCAAGTGGCAGGGAGGAGGCTTCCGATTGGCCTGCGCGGGGGAAGGCAAAATGAAGGAGGCTTCCCATTGGGCAGTGGGGGTAGGAAGAAAGGAAGCTTTCAATTGGACCGCGGGGGCTGGAAAAAGGGAGAAGGAAAGTACAATGGGGCAGTGGGACACCGGGAGATGCGACACACCTGCCGGTGTTTGGCGACACACTAGTGTGTCGCGACACACCGGTTGAGAAGCGCTGCTCTAGAAGAAGGGATAGAAAGAAGAGATATGATACAAACATTCAAATGTCTAGCAAGCTTCAATAAAGTATCAGATGACAACATTTTCAATAAAATGACAGTTCAAAGACTGGGGGATCATAATATGAAGTTGAAGGGAGTATAATCGAAAAAGAATGTGAGAAAATACTTTTCCCCAAGAGAGTGGTGGACTCTTGGAACAGACTTATAATGGGAAGTTACAGAATTCCAGCAGGCATGGAATAGACACAAAGGCAGAAGAAGAGAGAAGACCACAGATCAAATACAACAGCCAGGTACAAATGGGCAAACTGTAGAGACCTAATGGCCTTTTTTTGTCAGCATCTTCTATGTTTCTCCATGGATTTTTTTAGCCAGCTGAAAGTACGTCTGCTTGTGGACACGTAGAAAAGAGGCATTCCTTGAAGCTTTTTGGCTGATATTTTTGGAAACAGCACATGCACATTTAATTAAAGAAAACCACAAGCAATGTATGTGTTGTAGGCATGTTGCTAATGCGCTAACTTTGTTATGGTGTATATATGTCAAGCTTTCTCAAGCTGAGAATAACACATTTTTACAGCTGGCTTTAAAATAGATTTATCTGTACTTAAATATAACAATATATTGCAAACAAAAGCAATAAATAAACATACACGGTGTGCTACACTCCCTCAAATATAATGTATCAAAACATAAATGTAAAATACAATACACTTTATTGAAATATCAAATACATACAATTAAAACATTATTGGGATATTCCTCACATTCATTCATCTCATATATTCCATACCACATTACAAATATATATATCTAAACTAACAGGAACATAGAAATGATGGTAGAAAAGGACCAAATGGTCCATCCAGCCTGCCCATCAAGCTTATGGTAGTATCTGCTGTGCGTTACAGGGCACCCCTCATATTTATCAGCTTCCCAGACCGTAAAAGTCAGGGCCCTTGTTGGTTACTGACTGAATCCAATTCCCCATTACCTTTTGCTGTTGAGGCAGAGAGCAATGTTGGAGTTGCATCAAAAGCATCAGGGTTACTGGTTAATGGTAGCAACAGCCGCATTAGCAAGTTATCCCCATGCTCATTTGTTTCCCCAGACCATAAAAATCGGGGTCTGTGTTGGTTGCTGTTTGAATCCAATTCCCTTTTTCCCCTGCTGTTGAAGCAAAGAACGATGATGGAGTGGCATCAACAGTATGAAGGCTTATTGGTAAGGGCAGTATCCGGCACACCAGCAAGATACCTCCATGCACTCTTTTCTTCATTTCCATCCTCTAGCCCTGCATTTCCCAAATGGTATGCCATGGCACAGCCATGGCATACCATTTGGGAAATGCAGGTGTTCAGGTGTGCTGCAGCTGCAGTCTCATTTCCTGTTTCTTTCTTAGCCTACAGACTGTCCTCCTGCCAGCAGGGGGCATCGGAGAGCAGCTGATTATCGGCAGCTGCTTCTACTTTCCCTGTGCTGGTTCTCCTGTGCAACAGAAACTGAATGGGGCTCTGTAAGCTTGTGAGACTTGCTGGCACCATGCAGTTCAGATTGTAGAGGGAAGTTGGCAAAGAAGGAAGAAGTAGCACTTGGTAAGTCTGCTCCCAGACATTTGCTGTTCAGGGATTGGGAGTGGAGTGTGGAAAGGGAAAGTGATGATGCCAGGGGTTGGGGGAGAAGGGTGGAAGGAGAGGAAGAGGGAAGATGATGAAGATTTAATGGAGTGGGGAGGAAAGGTGGAATGAGCAGGAAGGTTATCCTGATGTCAGGGAGTGAGGTTGAGGGAAGGTGATGCAAGGGTATGAGGGAAATGGAAGATTGATGATGTGAGTCAGTGAAAGAGGTGAAGAGAGAGGGAAGGTGATGATGCCAGGAGGTGAGGGTGAAGGAGAGGGAAGATGATGATGCCAGGACGTGAGGAAGAGGGCAAGTGATACCAGGGTTGAAAGGAAAGTGAACAGAAGGTGATTTGCATGGGGAGTGGAGGGAGAGGGAATAAAAAGTGATGATGACAGGGGTGGAGAGAGAGGGAAATTGATGATGCCAGGGGGTGAGGAAGAGGGGTGGAGGAAGAGGGAAGGAGATAATGCCAGGGAATGGAGGGAGAGAGGTGAAGGCAGAGGGAAGGAGATGATGTCAGGACAAGAAGGAAGGTGATGATGATGAGGGGTGAAGGGAAAGGGAAGGTGATGATGAATTGAGGGGGTAGGAAGAGGTGTTAGAAGATGATGATGATGCCTGTGGATGGGGGAGAGGGATGGAGAGAGAGGGATGGTGATGATGATGATGATGCCTGGGGATGGAGGAGAGGGATGGATGGAGAGGGAAGGTGATGATGATGCCAAGAGGCAGAGGGAAGGAGATGGTGTCAGGCATGAGGAGAAGAGGGAGAGGGAAGATGATGATGGAGGGTGAAGGGAGAGGGAAGGTGATGATGATGTAAGGGGGTGGGGAAGAGATGGTGATAATGCTGTTGCGGGCATGGATGCTTGGGCTGAAGTGAGGCTGGCACTACCAACAGGGAGGAGCACTGCAGGTCCTCACCGTCAGCAGGCGGAGCTGGTTGGAGCAAAGCCCCAGTAGGAACTTCATCAATACCAGCCCTCGTTCCCCTCAGGTTGAGCCCTTGGGTGCCAGGGCCAGCTGGACTTAGGTGTAGGCCTATGTGCAATGATGAATCTGTCGCAGAAGTAGTGGGCCAGCAAGTAGAAGACAAATCAGTCCAGGCAGAGATCGGGGCAGGCAGCAGACGGCAGACGGCAGAGAAGAGAACAAACTGAGGTCAGGGCAGGCAGCAACCCAATGAGATCAAAGGAGGTCCGACGTTAAGCCAGAAATCCAAACAAAGATGAAGCCAGGGTCCAAGCCGAAGTCAAGCCAAGGAGTCTATCCGGAGGGAGGAAGGAAAGGCAGATCAGCAAGGAGTTACCGAGGACAGACGAGGGACAAGACAAAGAGAAAGGAACTCCGAGGAAGCAGGATCAGGAACTGAAGACAAGGCACAAGAAAGGAAGCAGGATCAGGAACCAAAGACAAGGCACAGGAACGGAAGCAGGATCAGGAACTAGGAACAGTGTGGCAACAGCTACTCCGAGGAGTTTTACCTATTGCCGAGGCATCTGAGGCAGGGCAGAGCAGGCTTTAAGTAGCAGGAGGCCTGTGATGTCATTCAGAGCTGCTGCAGGGTATTTCCCACCGCAGGCCCTTTAAAAAAGGCTGAGCTGCGAGCGCGCACCTAGGAATGCTCACTCAGCTGAGCGGCATCCCTCACGCATTGTTTTGGGCCTGTGCGGCAGTCGGCCACATCTTCATTGGCTGGAGCGTTGACAGGCCCCTCTTGACCCAGAGCCAAGAATGGCCAGTTGTGGGATGGACCAGTGGCCAGTCAAATGCAACAGTACCCCTTCCTCTAACACCCCCCCCCCCAAGGGGTCTGGGTTTCTTGGGGTGAGATGCACGAAACCTTAGGAGGCTCTTGTCCAAGATGTTCGAGGCAGGTTCCCATGTGTTTTTCTCTGGGCAATACCCCTCCTAGGAGATCAGGTATTCTCATCATTTGTTCTGACACCGAACATCCAGCATCTTGATTACTTGATAGACCTGGTCCTCTTCAGTGGATACCTCCTGGGGTCTGGGCACCCTCTGGGACGGATACAAGAGGATTAAGGGCTTGAGGAGGGTGACGTGGAACACATCATGGATTCCCAGAGAGGCAGTTAGCCACAATTGGTAGGTCACGAGCCCCACCTGATGAGAAACAGGGAAAGACCCAATATAGTGAGGTGCGAGACTCATGGAGGGCATTCTGAGCCGGATGTGCTGGGTGCTTAACCAAACCTTGTCTCCAGGTCTGAATTGCGTCACCGGTCACCAATTAGCATCCATTGCCTCTTTGGCTCTCTGTGCGACTTTCTGAAGCATTTCCTTAGTATGAATCCAGAGTTCCTGGAGCTCTTGTGCGGTTAATTGGGCTGCTGAAGAAGGGATGGACTGGTAACAGAGGGGAAGGCTGTTTCTCAAACATAATCTGAAACAGGGAAGATCCTGTGGCAGAACTAATGTGGGAATTGTTGGAGAATTCCACCCACGGAAGAAGGGTCACCCAATTGTCCTGGCATTTGTTGGCATAAGCCCTTAGGAAGGCTTTCAAGATCCGATTTGTTCACTCTAAATGGCTGTTGGCTTGAGGGTAATAGGCGGTGTTATAATCCAATGTGATACTGAATTTCTCGCAAAGAGAATATCAGTATTTGCAGTAAACTGAACGCCTGGATCCGAAACAATATGCTTGGGCAAGCCATGCAGGAGAAAAATGTGGATGGTAAACAGCTGGTCCAGTTCGGATGCTGAGGGAAGGCCCAGGAGAGGAACAAAGTGAGCCATTTTTGAGAATCAGATGATAATGACCCAGATAGTGCTGCAGCCATTAGAGAGGGGGAGGTCCACCACAAAGTCAGTGGACAGATGGGTTCAGGGTTCCCTGGGGGCTAGCAATGGCTGTAACATCGCACAAGGTCGTCCCACCAATGATTTTTACTGTATACAGGTAGGACAAGAGTCCACATAGGCCCTGACAACTCTTTGCATCTGGGGCCACCAGTAATACTGCTGGAGCAGCGCGAGAGTCCAGGTCTGCCCAGCGTGACCTGTGACACAGGAGTCGTGGGACCATTCCAATACCTTCTGTCGGAGTTGGTGTGGAACGATTGTCTTTCCTGGGGGGACAGTCACAGAAGAGGCCAAGAGATTTCGGATGGATCGATAATGTGCCTGGGGGGATCGGGTGTGTCTTCTGCCTCAAAGGATCAAGAGAGGTGTCTGCCCAGGCATTGTTGGTTGCAGGCCAATATCTCACCTCAAAGCCAAAATGCACGAAGAACAGGGATCATCGGGTTTGGTGAGCATTCAGACGTTGGGCATGGTGGAGATGATCCAAATTCTTGTGATCGGTATATAACAGGTGTTGCGCACCTGTTATATATCGGCCAGGACCCCCTACCGTTTCGAGCAGGACCCTCTCCAGATGCCGCGGATCGCGCAGACCGCAGCGCGTTTTTCCCGGTGCCTCGACGAGCAGCATCAGGGAGAGCACGGCAGGCTCCGCCCCTTAAAGGGGCGGTGGCAGGAAGGTCGGGCCGGCACTGGATGATGACGTCAGCGCCCGGGGAGATTTAAACCTCTCCCTGGGAATCTTCAGATGCCTTGCAACGAGGTTCCTGTATAGCTGCTCCTGGTGTTCTCCTTGACCCTGCCTTGCCTGCCTTGACCCAGCCTGGACTTTGACTCTGATTACTTGCCACCTGCCTTGACCCTGCCTGGACCCGGACTCTGCTTGCTTGCCGCCTGCCTTGACCCTGCCTGGACCTGGACTCTGCTTGCTTGCCGCCTGCCTTGACCCTTCCTGGACCCGGACTCTGTTTGCTTGCCACCTGCCTTGACCCTACCTGGACCCGGACTCTGCTTGCTTGCCACCTGCCTTGACCCTGCCTGGGCCCGGACTCTGCTTGCTTGCCACCTGCCTTGACCCTGCCTGGACTCGGATCCTGCTTGCTGGCCACCTGCCTTGACTCTCCCCTAGGCTATTCCACTCCACCTTCTGGAGAGGAGTTCATCAGGACCATTCCTCGGTGAGTACCCTCCAGACTAAGGGTCCACAGTAGAACAGATTGCAAGGACATGGACCCGGTGGACTTGACGGGCCTCCAGGCTATTCCAGGCCTGGCTCAACAACTTATGCAACAGAGGCAACAGCAACAACAACAACAACAGTGCCTAGAGACTCTGACCGCCACTGTTAAACGTTTAGCGAATTGGCTTGACTCAGTCCGAGGAGCAGAAGCTGCGATTCCGAGCTTTACAAGTGCTGTAACCCACTTGACTGCTCCACCCCGATATGCCAGAGATGCCAAACAATGTCGAGGATTTCTGAACCTTTGCTTTATTCGGTTCTTTCTGCAGGAACAACAATTTCCCACAGATCGGGTTAAGACGTCCTTCATCATTTCCTTGTTGGATGGGAAGGCCCTAGCCTGGGCGTCCCCAATCTGGGAATGTGGAGATTCCATTTTGGGTGATTTGCCGCGGTTTGTTCGGACCTTCCGCCAAATATTCGATGAACCAGGCCGTCTGTCTACCGCCTCCTCGGAACTCCTCAACCTCCGTCAAGGCGCTCGTACTTTGGCTGATTTCGCGGTGGAGTTCCACACCTTGGCATCCGAGCTGGGATGGCAGACTGATTGCCTAAGAGGAATCTTTCTGGAAGGACTTTCTCCTCGTATTAAAGACGAGTTGGCGGCACGAGAGATCCCAGATGATCTTGAGGCATTGATTGACCTCGCGGGTCGTATTGATCGACGACTACAGCAACAAGCCAAGGAGTCTAGACTCTACGGTTGCACAGTTCCATTGGCCCCTACCTTCTCCCGCCCCATAGTTCATCCAACCACTTCTGAAGCATCTTCCGAGGGCAGGGAGGAGCCCATGCAGTTTGGTAGGCGCCATCTGACTACCGAAGAGAAGCAGCGTCGAAGAAGGATGGGACTTTGTCTTTATTGTGGTAACAAGGGACATCTTCTAGCTCAGTGATCCGAACGTCCGGGAAACTATCAAACCTAGGCGTCTTAGAGGGGCTGACCCTAGTGAGCAATCTCGCCCCTCACTGTACTGTGCCAGTCACGCTACATTACCTCCATGGATCCCTCACAACTTTGGCCCTCATCGATTCAGGGTCAGGGGGAAACTTCATTCTAGCAGAATTAGTTCACCAACTACAATTACCAGTACTTCATCGCGAGTCACCCCTATACATCTCGTCGATCCATGGGGAGAATCTTCCGGGTCAAGTCACTATCTATACCTCCCCGATAACACTACATACGGGGATCCTCCATAGGGAGGAGATGTCCTTCTTCATTTTGGAAAAAACGGTCCACCCGGTGGTATTGGGCCTTCCCTGGCTACAGAAACACGCACCCATCATTGACTGGAGGACTCTGCAGATTACGGCTTGGGGATCAGAATGTTTCGTTAACTGTTTGAATCAGAGACCTCAACCTAAGATCCAACTAGCGGCTACAAGACTTCAACCACCCCCGCAATACGCAGATTTTACAGATGTTTTTTCCAAGGAAGAGGCAGAGATACTTCCAGCACACCGAACCTTTGATCGTGCCATAAATCTGCTTCCCAATACCTGTCCACCTAGAGGGTGGGTGTATCCATTATCTGGGCCAGAATCCCTGGCTATGTCCCAATACATTAAAGAAAATCTTGAACGAGGGTTTATCCGACCTTCGTCATCTCCGGCGGGAGCAGGGTTCTTCTTTGTCCCCAAAAAAGATGGGTCGTTGAGACCATGCATTGACTACAGAGGACTTAATGCAATAACTCACAAGGATCAATATTCTCTCCCACTGATTCCAGAATTACTAGATCTCCTTCATGGAGCTAATGTACTTACTAAACTGGACTTGTGTGGGGCATACAACCTGGTTCGGATAAAACCGGGAGATGAATGGAAGACCGCGTTTAATACACGAGACGGCCATTACGAATATCTGGTGATGCCGTTTGGACTTTGCAATGCCCTGGCGGTATTCCATAATTTAATGAATGAGATATTTCGGGACATGTTGAATCAAGGAATAATCATTTATCTTGAAGATATATTAATCTATTCCAAGAGTCTGGCTGCTCATCGCACAGATGTCTGAAAAGTTCTTCAACGCTTGAGAGAGAACCGGTTATTTGTAAAACTGGAGAAATATCTATTTGAAAGACAATCATTACCTTTTCTGGGCTTCATCATCTCCACCACTGGTTTTCAAATGGACCCTGATAAGTTGGCTAGCATCCGGGAGTGGCCACAACCTGTGGGACTTCGTGCCCTACAACATTTTCTTGTTAATTTTTACAGGACTTTCATCCCTCGATTTTCTCACATTGTGGCACCCCTCACGGCCTTGACCAAGAAGAGGGCGGATCCTAGGAATTGGCCTAGCGAGGCTGTGCAGGTCTTTGAGGATCTTAAGACCGCATTTCTACAAGAACCCTGTCTCTGTCACCCAGATCCCACGCGTCCATTTATTGTGGAGGTGGATGCCTCGGACGTGGCGGTAGGAGCAGTACTTAGCCAACATTCCAACCAGGGAAGATTACTCCCCTTCTCATACTTTTCCCGCAAATTTTCCCAGGCCAAAAAAAACTACGGGATTGGAGGCAAGGAACTGTTAGCTATAAAGATGTCCTTCGAGGAATGGAGGCAATGGCTGGAGGGAGCGCAACATACAATTATGGTCTACACAGACCATAAAAACTTGGAATACCTTAGTAAAGCACAATGATTTAACCGACGCCAAGCTCGATGGTCGCTATTCTTCAGTCATTTTGATATTTTATTACGCTATCGCCCCGCAACCAAAAACATTCGTGCAGATGCCCTTTCCCGGTTGCACGAGACCGATGACTCACCTGACTCCCCCAGCTATATTATTGATCCAGCCAAGGTGGTCCTGGCCGCCACAGAGACTGCACCACCAGGGAAGATGGTGGTTCCTCTCCGCCTTCGTCCCAAGGTACTCTCATGGGCACATTGGTGGCCCTATTTGCATAGGGATGTGCGTGCCTACGTTGATTCCTGTCTGAAGTGTGCTCAACAGAAACCATTACCTGGCAGACCATGAGGCCTTCTCCAACCCCTACCACCGCCTCAGGAACCCTGGACCCATATTTCCACAGACTTTGTAGTGGACCTTCCTTCTTCTTCCAGTAATCAGGTTATTTGGGTTGTGGTCGACCGATTTTTCCAAAATGGCACACTTTGTTCCATTGCCCAAGTTACCATCTGCCCTTGAGTTGGCAGGGCTGTTTTCTCTTCATGTGTTCCGCCTTCATGGTCTTCCACTCCACATCACATCAGACAGAAGTCCACAATTTACCGCTAAATACTGGGGTGCGTTGTGGAAAACATTTGGTGTACAGTTGGACTTTACCACCGCCTTTCATCCACAAGGGAATGGACAGGCTGAACACATCAACAGAGGATTAAAGACGTTTCTCCGCCTTTTTGTAAATGACCGCCAGGATGATTGGTCCATGCTCTTACCCTGGGCCGAATTTTCGCATAATTTGCACACGCACTCAGCCACTGGGACTTGTCCATTCCAGATTGTCTATGGCAAGCAGCCCCGGCCTCCCCTTCCTCTGCCCATTTCTGTTGCCTCCCCAGTGGCCCACCTTTCCGCATTACAGCTTCATGAACTATGAGAGGTTACCAATGCCAAGCTTTTACGTGCAGCTGCAATGACCAAGCAGATGGCGGACAAGCATTGTCGCCCTTTTCCACTATTTAATGTGGGAGACCGAGTTTGGCTTAGTACCCGCCACATGCGTCTCCGGGTCCTGTCCATGAGACTTGCTCCCAAGTACATTGGACCTTTCTTCGTCAGCAAACACCTGGGACCGGTCACCTATCGCTTACGGCTGCCAACCAGTCTCCGTATTCATAATTCCTTCCACGTCTCCTTGCTTAAACCAGTGATCTTCTCTTCGTTCCATGCTGCTCTACTTCGACCATAGGTTGTCGCATCAGAACATGATCCGATCTATCAAGTACGTGAGATTCTTGATGTTCGTCATAACCACAGATGGTGGGAATATCTGATTGCGTGGGAAGGCTTTGGTCCAGAAGACAACTCATAGGAACCATCAGCAAACATCTTGGATAAGACCTTACTCCAGCACTTTCATCTTACACACCCTGGCAAGCCTGGTCCTTCCAGGAGGGGGCGTAAGAGGGGGGGTACTGTTGTGATTCCTGGCCGAGGTGGTCCCCGGCCAGGACCCCCTACCGTTTCGAGCATGTCCCTCTCTGGATGCCGCAGATCACGCAGGCCGCGGCGCGTTCTTCCCAGTGCCTCGACGAGCAGCGTTGGGGAGAGCACAGCAGGCTCCGCCCCTTAAAGGGGCCACTGCGGGAAGGTCGGGCCAGCCCCGGATGATGACGTCAGCACCAGGGGAGATTTAAACCTCTCCCTGGGAATCTTCAGATGCCTTGTAACAAGGTTCCTGCATAGCTGCTCCTGGTGTTCTCCTTGACCCTGCCTTGCCTGCCTTGACCCTGCCTGGACCCAGACTCTGCTTGCTTGCTGCCTGCCTTGACCCTGCCTGGACCCAGACTCTGCTTGCTTGCTGCCTGCCTTGACCCTGCCTGGACCCGGACTCTGCTTGTTTGCCGCCTGCCTTGACCCTGCCTGGACCCGGACTCTGCTTGCTTGCCGCCTGCCTTGATCCTGCCTGGACACGGACTCTGCTTGCTTGCTGCCTGCCTTGACCCTGCCTGGACCCAGACTCTGCTTGCTTGCCGCCTGCCTTGACCCTGCCTGGACCCGGACTCTGCTTGCTTGCCACCTGCCTTGACCCTGCCTGGACTCGGATCCTGCTTGCTGGCCGCCTGCCTTGACTCTCCCCTAGGCTATTCCACTCCACCTTCCGGAGAGGAGTTCATCAGGACCATTCCTCGGTGAGTACCCTCCGGACTAAGGGTCCACAGTAGAACAGCACCTTCCAACCACTGTCGCCACTCCTTGTCATCTTGATGGCTAGCAACTCCCTATCTCCAATTCCATAATTCCGCTCGATGGAAGAGAACTTTTGGGAGAAGAAGGAGCAGGGTGAGAACCCCCTTCCTGAAGAGTTGGTTCAGCACAGCACTTACCCCCAAGGAGAAGACATCAACTTCTAGGATGAATGGACGTGTGGAGTCCAGATGGTGGAGGCACGGTTCCTGGAGAAAGGCATGCTTCAACTCTAGGAAGACAGCAGCCACTTCTGGAGGCTAGACCTTGGTATTGGCTCCATTTCTGGTGAGTGACATGAGTGGCGCCGCCATCTGGGAATAATTGTAGATGAAGTGCCGGTAGTAGTTTGCGAAACACAAAAACCTCTGCAATGTGTAGAGGCCAGAAGGTTGTACCCAATCCTAGATACACCTGACCTTCTCTGGATCCATATGGATGCCACTGCTAGAAAATATATATCCCAGGAAGGGTAAGCTTTCTTTCTCAAAGATTCATTCCTCTAGTTTAGTACATAGTTTATTTGCCCGCAGTTGCTGGAGGACTTGATGTACATCTTGGTGATGAGACAGGAGATTTGTTGATAAGATGAGAATGTCATTGGGGTAAACTATAACACAGACATACAGAAGATCCCTGAAGATTTCATTCATCATGTTTTGGAATAGCACAGGGTCATTACACAGGCCAAAGGGCATCACCAGATACTCATATTGGCTGTCCTGCATGTTGAATGCCTTCTTCCATTCATCGCCTAGCTTTATTCAAATGAGATTGTAGGCCCCCAGATATCCAACTTTATGAACACTCTGGCTCCCTGGAGGCAGTAAAAGAACTCTGAAATGAGTGATAAGGGGTAGCAATCTTTCTTTGTTATGATGTTCAGGCCCCAGTAGTCTATGCAAGGGCATAGGGAGCTGTCTTTCCTGGACACAAAGAAGAATCCCACCCCAGCGGGAGACATAGAAGACCTAATGAAACCCCGGTTGTGGTTTTCCTTGATATATTGAGACATAGCTGGAAGGTTGGGGAGCAGGAGTGGTAAAGCCTAGTATCATCTCCCCACTGGATCCTAGGCTTGCGAGTTTCTCAGCTTCTAAGGGCAGTGTACCAACACTGTCCAAGTTGCATAGGTTCCTCAGTTCTTGCAACGGTAAGGGGTGTTACTGGTACCATAGTAAGAGGGCGTGAAAAGGACGGAGCCAGTACCACTTGCTTTTGCGAGGTCGTAACTCCTGGGCCCGCTGCTGGAGGTAGTGGTTGATCCTCTTGGCCAGATCAATGAGCACGTCCAGAGACTTGGGAAGCTCCTATGCGGCTAGCTCGTCCTTCACCCGTGAGGATTTTTTTTTCCTAAATAAACAAATAAATAAATGCTACTTCTTTGCCAATGTCCTCAGGAATGAGAAGGCTGCTCTGCCCACAGTACATATTTTTTATTATGAAAGCAGGTGGGAGGGAGATTAGTGTGTTACTGGCCTCTAGTGGTGTGCAGTTGTTTGCAACGAAATAGGAAATAAAGATGATATTTCCTATTTTGTTTCATTTTGGGAAGCTAAAAAAATGAAAGGAAAACCCACGAAATTTTGTGTGGTTTTTCTATCGGGTTTTTTTTGGGGGGGGGGCAAGGGTACATCTACTAAAAAAAACACCCCAAACCCGCCCCAACCCTTCAAGTTTAATTAAATACAACCCACTCACCCTTCCAACCCCCCCAACACTCGCCAAAAGTCCCTGGTGTTCCAGCGGGGGTCCCGGGAGCAATCTCCCACTCTCGGCTGCCAGTAATCAAAATGGGGCCGGCAGCCCTTTGCCCTTACCATGTGACAGGGACTACTGGTGCCATTGGCTGGCCCCTGTCACATGGTAGGAGCAATGCGGGTTGTATTTAGTTAAATTTGATGGGTTGAGACGGTTTTTTAATTTTGTTGTTTTTTTTATGAAATTGGCCACGAAAAAATGTTTCCAATCCGGGGGTGGACCAAAATGGGCCACCCGGACTCGAAAATGAAACAGCAACGAAAAAAACATTTATGTACACCACTACTGGCCTCTACTTTTTTTTCAATATTTAAAAGCCTAGTGAGCGGTAGAGTTACCCAGATAACTCTATCTGGGTAAATTTAGTTGAGTATATTCAGCAGCACTTTTAACCAGATAAGTGCCACTGAATATTTGAATAAAGGTATTCAGGTATCCTAATAAATCTTTCTCTTTCTGGCTTACTCAATATTGATCGCTGAAGGTTAGATTGGAGGATTTTTTTTTTTTTTAAATAAAATGGAAATTTTATGTACTTGTAGTTCCTTTACCTGATATTTAGTTGTCTTGTGGAACCTACAGCTTAACTGTATTTTGTGTTTTTAGATATTAATCACAAGCACTAAAATAGTATTAATTTCAATCACCTTGGACAGACTGTGCACAGTCCCATGAAATACAGCTACAGTAAGAAGGTGTTCTGCACAGGCATATGCTGGGTCTGGCAGCAGGAGATCATATCCGATCTCAAAGGCTTAATTTAGTGGAGCCTGTCTCCAGATTTGGCATGCCTGTGTGTAAGAACTTGCTTTTTCTGTTTCCTTTTATGAAACTCGGGCTTTTTCGAGTCTGGAGACACAAAGATGTGAACTTTGAGGATGTACCAACCATATCTAATGTACGTCTGGCTGACTCAATGGGATCTTTTGTTTCTGTGAATTTCTTATGAGACAAGCAGCTGTTTCTCTGGGGATGATGGTATATCACATACTGACCTCTGGGAATCTGAATCTGTCTCTGAGTTGGCTGTTTTCGCTGACTGTGCTATTCAGTTAATACTGCATTGAAAGTGATACCTCAGTTTAATTTTAAATGTCTTAACGTTCTTCAGTAGCTTTATAGTTCCCTTTTAGCATCTTGGTCATAAAAGTCATTGATGCATTGATTTGATCTGGAAAATGTTCCCAAACAGGAGAATCCCATTGTACTTTTCCATTATGTTCATGGAGGTTTATTTTTGTCTTTTCTTTTCTGACCTGTTTCACTAATGTGGTATCCCTCTTCACCTTATCTACAGTGAATGATATATATTAGATTAATAGAATATGATTAATGAATATGAGCCTTTTGTGCTGATTCAGACATTTGAAAAGAAAATAATCAAACACGTTGAAATAAACACAGACTATGCCTGGCACTGCTCCTCTCACATTACCAGACATACTGCAGTGCCTTCCATTCTGGGTCTATGGGAAAATGCTTTAATGAATCAGGCCCATGGGGACCTATTTACTAAAGCATGTTCATGCTAAGGCAGAGGAGCATTTAGATTATATCATAATGATGCATTTTGTAATGCTTTTCATTATGAGGCCAACAAAAAAGTCCCTTACCTCACCCAAGGAACTTCCTCACCCTTCAAGGAATCCTAGGTGTCCTCCACACACCCCAGTCTCCTTATCCCTTATGAGATATGTAGAATCACCCTTATGATGTCACCAATATCTGGAATTGAGTAGAAGTTGTTGCTCGTATTGTGACATCATATCAGCTCAAAGTTAGGGCGAAAACCCAGCAATTCAACAAGGGTCAACAAGACCCTCATTTGAATGGCTTAAAAAATGCTTGTGCATATCAGTTTCATAAGAATCAATATGAAAGTGTAGCCTAGTCAAGCATCTACCATAAAATCCTACAAATACCAAGCAGGATTACAGGTAAATCTCTTCTATATGCAGATCTGAAGAGAAAAATAAAGCTGCAGTAATTATAGAGAAGTGAAGCAGCTTAGAAGGATTCATTTTAATTTGATAATTGTGCCTAGAGCCGTGAAACTATTCAGGCATTTCTCAGGGACCAATAAATAATGGCAGTACAAAGAAATGATGAACAGGCAGCACACACATGCCAGCATCTGGTTTGCAGCTGGTGGTGATTTGAGTTCAACATTTTATACCCCTCATTAGGATCATGTCAGGCACTGGAGTCCATTTTTGGCCTTTCTCTCTCTTGCTGTTCTCCATATGTGACCCCTAGATCAAAATCCCCTGCCTAGACCTGTCTTAGAGCCAAGAGATTCCATCAGAGGTTTAGGAGTTACATCTAGAAGGAAGGGTTTGCCAGTTTGTCCATGGCCCCATATTTGCCCACCTACCCCCACCTTTTTTGTCATCTCACATCCTTTCTTCCATTTTTAAGTGGAGGCTCTCACCCTCACTGTATGCCTTCCTCGTGACCCTCATTTAACAGTAAATGTGACTCGCCAGGCCAGTGAGTGGAAAGAAGATCTGTTTGGTGTATGACTGCTTTCTATGGTACATAGGGCAGGATTAAGGTGGGAGTATAGAGAACATGTGCCCAGGGCTTCACCTATTTATGTGGGCCTCTTTCTGCTTTCATGTGTTTAAATAAACCATATATAAGCCTAAACTGTTGTTTAATACTTATCCTAATATAACTGTTTACTTCATCGCTTAAATCCGATGAGCACATTAGTGCTTGACAAAATGTGGGGAAAAGATCTATAAGTGACTGTTGAAAACCATCTATTTCGATTGGTAACTGGGAAATTTCCTCTGCGTGAGTCTGGCAGGTTGACAACCCTGCTGGGGTGTGCAAAGACCACAGGCTGGCACACGCTGTTGAGCAGTAAGGAGGCTGCTGAAATATGACTTGAGCTAGGTTTGTTGCATATAAAACAGTGCTTACAGTTTATTGTTTTTAATTTTTTATGTGGGTGTGTAATAGTGTGTAATTATATTAGCTATAACAATTATAAAAATAATATGTTTCAGCCTGTGAGGTGTATATAGTACAGAAGAAAGTCAGGGCCTGGAATTATGTGACTATTTGAGTGATGATGTAGTGAGTGCCGGATATTGGGTAATTGCAATGAAATGGATCCTCTTTTTAGATGGAAAACATTCCTTAAATTAAATTAGACTACAGTGTAGTGCTTGAAATAATATAATTTACCTAATTGTGTTTGGCATTTAATAATGGTATTACCACTTATTTAGAAGTACACATCAAACCACAGGACTAACTGAAAATCCCACACATTGATACCAGTAATAAGCAGTGGTAATGCTGCCGCGGGTTTCAGCACGTAATGTGCATGCGTTTATATGCGCGTTTTCCCACGCAAACTCTAGACGGGTATGTAATAAGGTTTTGTGTGCGGGAAAAACGCGTACATGAACCCGCTTACCAACCCATGGCTTTGTTTTGTGTGAGGGCATGCAAATAGCATGTAAATGAGGGAATTATCTATTCACAGGCAATGAGGAGAGCCATGCTAGCTGGAAGACTGGCTAGTCCAGGTTTTTTTATGCGGGTTTTTTGGCGCCTGAGTCAGAGCACGACTTAAGTGAAAGGGGCGAGAGCTGGGGGACCATTTTGCTCCATTGGTGTGGTGTGATTGTGCATCCGTGCAGCTCTGGTGCGATCATGGATTATATTCATTTGTTTTTGATGCTGTGGTATATATATTGCAGATCAGTTGAAGGATTACTGCGGTAGGTGATAGAGGTCGTGGCAGGAGAGAAATGATCAGGAGGGAACAAGCAGAGAGGAGGGATTGAGAGGAGCAGGTTTTTCTGGCTGAAGCGGGCCACAGAAAGGCTCAGAGGCAGTGGATATTCCGCCTCAGGACCACGCTACTGGGGATGCTGGAGTCAGATGTGGTGAGGACGGACAGACTGAGCTCCAGGGCTATCATGGGTCTGTACAATGAGATCAGAGAGGACATAGATCTACTGACAGATCGTGGACATGCCATTCCAGGCCTAGTGAAGCTGCTCAGAGCCCTTCATTTTCTGCTCGTTGGATCCTTCCAGAACACTTTAGGTATGGGGGCTGGCATGGAGCAATCAACCTTCCCCAGGTATTTCAATCAGTTACTGAGAGCCATGCTGAAAAGAGTCAGGCAGTTCATAAGGTACCCATGGCAGCGGTGAGAGTAGCAGGAGATGAGGAGTTCTTTTTTTGATATAGCTGGTATGATTCATGTGAAGAACGCTATTGATTGTACCCATGTGGTTCTCACCCCTCCTAACAGCAGGGAAATGGCATACTAAAACAGGAAATATTAACACTCTATGAACATTCAAGTGGTGTGCAATGCTCACATGAAGATACATAGTGTAGTATCAAAATTTCCTGGAATCAGCCATGACTTCATCCTAGCATAGTCAGCACTGGCACCGAACTTCAAAGAAGGGAAATATGGTGAAGGTCGGTTGCTGGGTAAGTGAAATAAAAGCCGGTACAAGTTCTTACTATAAGTTTCAATCAGCTCTATGGGTTCAGGGGTGCGATTTCACATAACTTAAAAAGTAAGGGGTAGATTTTAAGACCTGCGCGCAGGCGTACATGTGTGCACCCTACCCGGTGCACACACGTGGTCTTCCCCATTCCTTCCCCCCAACCTAACCTTCCCACCCCTTCCACTAACCTTTCCCCCCCAGCTCTACTCTAACCCCCCCCCCCCCCCCCCAAATTTTATCAATCCTTTTGCGCCTGCCTGGAGGCAGGCACAGGTTGCACACGCCGGCAGCCTGCTGTCACATGATCCTCCGACACAGCGGCAAATGGCCTGTGCCCAGCAGAAAACTCCAGTTGGACGTTCTTGGGGCTTGTTACAGCCTTTGCCGGCACCCAAGAAGCCTTGGACTCATATTGCAACAGATTTTCTGGTGGAATTACCTGCTTCCAATGTTAATCGAGTAATTTGGGTGGTCATTGACCTTTTTTCTAAAATGGCCCACTTTATAGCTCTCCCAACACTACCTTCTGCTCCATAACTGACCAAATTGTTTACAAAACACATTTTTCAATTACATGGACTACCTCGTCATATATTGTGTCCGATCGTGGAACCTAGTTCACGGCCAAATACTGGCGGTCATTGTGCAACAAATTTGGGGTGAAACTGGATTTTACTACAGCTTCCCACCCCCAGGCCAATGGACAAACTGAATGAACTAACTGCACCTTAAAAACTTTTTTAAGAGCTTTTGTGAATGAACAGGATGATTGGGCCAACCTTCTCCCATGGGCAGAATTCTCCCATAACAGTCATGCCAATGCAGCTATGGGATCTTCCCCCTTTCTCTGTGTCTATGGGAGACAACCACTCCCTCCCCTTCCAATACCGTTATCCATGCCGTCCCCAGCTGCTCAGATGACAGCACAGGATCTCCATGTGCTATGGACTCAGATTGAAACCATGATCATCAAAGCTGCCCAGAGAACAAAGAATACTACAGATAAGCATTGACGGCCAGCACCTCAACTTAAGGTTGGAGATAAAGTTTGGCTTAGCACTCTCAATCTACGTTTACATGTGCCTTCCATGAGGCTTGCCCCTCGCTATGTGGGTCATTTTCCAATCCTGAGACAGGTCACTCCTGACACCTATCAACTACGTCTTCCTCCATCATTTAAGATCCATAATGTTTCCATGTTTCTCTTTTAAAACCAGTGATACTGTCTTGGCCTGCACGAAAACTGCCCACTCCGCAGGACATCTCCACTGAGGAGGAGGAGACGTACCAAGTCAGAGAGATCCTGAATGTCGTCGTCATAAGAGACATTGGGAATATCTCATAGCTTGGGAGGGGTATGGCCCAGAGGAAGCTTCATGGGAGCCCATGAAGAACATACTTGACAAAATACTCCTTGTGGATTTTCATGCCAATCACCCGGAGAAACCTAAGCCTCCTGGAAGGGGTGTTAAAGGAGGGGGTATTGTTGCGATCGGCGGGGGCAGACCCCCATGGCCGACCACATCTACTGGCAGCAATGGCCGCGACAGAGAGCCGGCAGTCTGGCCCCTGCATCACGACTGCTTCTGTTCTCCGCGAGTGCCTCAGATGGCCGCAGGCTACAGCAGAGGCAGGTCTCTTCAGCGCTCCCTGCACGGGCTTCACCGTCGGCTAAGGCAGCAGGGAGCCAGCAGCATGGCTTCTGCAGGGGCAGCTTCAGCCCCAATCAGACGCAGGTGCTTGGCTCCTCCCCCCACTTAAAGGAGCAGCAACAGGAAGTCATTCCAAGCTCTCAGGAATCACTTTCTACCCAGGACTATATAAGGAGGCTTCTGATGGATTGCCAGTGTCTTGCAATAGGTCCAGCTTGGTGTGTCTCCTGCCTTGCTTGCCTTGCATTAACCTCTGCTTTGGATTTGGACTTTGCCTTGCCTGCCGCCTGCCTCTGACCTCTGCTTTGGATTTGGACTTTGCCTTGCCTGTCACCGGCCTTTGACCTCTGCTTTGGAATTGGACCTTGCTCGTCTACAACTTTGCTTGAGATTCGACCTCATTTGGACTGCTGCCTGCCCTGACCCTGCTTGTACCAAGACCTTGTCTGCCAGCTGCCTGCCCTCGACCCTGGACTGTGCTGAACTTCTCACTTCCTCTGCTGAGACCACCTCATCTCCAGCTACCGTCTCTTTGGTCCATCTCCTGTCAACGAGGAACTGTGGAAAGCTCCTTTACACATATCGTTGCGGCCTAATGGTTCACCGATTCTTCGAATCGTAACACAGGAGGAGGATAGAGGCATTTTCTACAAAGAACCACAATTCCACCCCCCATGCATACCTATCACCTTCCCCATTCACCAACCAAAACCCTTTTCCCTGTTCTTCCTTCCCTGTTCCTCTCACTTCACTTCCTAGACCCCATTCCTTCCTCCCAACATCTCACTTCTTTCCACCCCCAATGCACAGTCTTCACTTTCCTTTACCACCAATCAATACCCTCTCCATGCACAGCTTCCCCCTTCTCCATAAGATATGCGCTCAACCATGCGCATACAACACATGTGTATGATATACGGCTACTCTACGTGCATAATGCTCGCATGCATGTGCGCACAAGCCAACTGGTCACATGTCGTCCTCGTAAACTTCCAGTCCTCAGGCATGTAGTTGGATAAGAAATGCCTCCTCCTGCCAGGCAGCCTAACTTTACCACCAGGGACATTAGAAAGCTGGTGTCCCCGGTGGTGGAGAAAAAAGAGAGAGATGGTACACCGCTCGGGGTCAGCACAAGAACTTGCACAGGCTAAGGACATCCTGGGGAGAGCTGCAGAATGATTTTAATAGTGGAGCCTCCTATCCAAAAGGAGTAAGTTGATTGGTATAAGGGAAAGTCTATGCAAGTGTGAGGGTGGGGGCGGGAATGGAGGAGTGTGAGGTGGTTACAGTTATAAAACATTGGTTACTGCTTTTTCTTTCTTTCTTCCAGTGTTACACTACTACAAAAGTAAATGTTAGGCTAACATATTTCATGCACAGGAAGCTTGAAGAGTTAAACAATAAAAGTGACAGCTTAAAATAATTACCACAAAGTAAATATTACTGTTTGTTTTTGGTACTTGTGCAATATTTAGCAGCAGATGGAGTAAGTTCCTTTTCGAGTCTGCTTTCACCCTAGAGTTTTAACTTGTCGATAGAAAGTTGTCTAGTGGTTCAGAAAGCAATTATGCACTGCCAGTTTTACGCACATATTCTTGCAGTTGTTATATTACGTGCATAAACACAAGGTGCTTTTAACCACTTTACTGCGGAGCAAAATCAAATTCCATGACCATCAGAGGGTCTTTAGGTCAGTGAAGTGGTTAAAGTGTACTGGGACTGCAACAAGGCTTTCCACTTGAACCTGATCTATTCACAGGGTATTTTGGGGTCAAGTGTTCAAGTTTTAAAAGAGAAAAATGCTGTTCTGCCACATTCTGCAAATCCGTGCTCCTGATTACTTATTGCTTGTCAGCAGGTCTTGTCAGGTTAAGAGCTACGCTATGTGACCTTGTACAACATCAGGTAATGAAAAACGTCAAAGGTCCCACACACTTGTACATTATTGTAAGTGGGCAATATTTGTTTACTGTTCCCCAAGGAGTGAGTGAGAGAAGATAAATTAAAGATCAGAATCTTTCACGAGGAGCCAGCTTTCTGGTGCAGAGTGTCTGATGTCATCACTGCCTCAGGAGGGGTAATGTGTGGGATCCTGGTGCTCTGTGTAAATAAAGGCACAGAATCATTATTTTCTTTTTGAGAAACAGGATTACCTGTTCTGAAATTCAGACAAACTTTCTTTCCATATGTTGCTTCCACAATTATTTTTGTGATTGCGCTGTTTCAAAAGGCCATTGAATGGGTATGGGAGAATTGTGTAGTTTTATCATAAAAATAATTTATTTGCTTTTACTGAGGTATCCAAATCAGCAAAAAAGCTGTTCACAGCAGTTTAACCTTGGATATATTAAATATATATATTCATTTATTATTTATTGATTTTCAAATAGCGAAATCTACAAGCATGAATCAAGAAGAGTGCAGATACATTTCCAATGACAAATGCAGAGGAAATAACTTTTTTTTGGTAAAATAAGTTTCTTATTTTGTTTACCATGTGTTCTTTTTTTTTCTTTATGACTGTGGTGCTTGAATGGCTCCCCATAGGACAGGGCCTGAAGAAGAGGTTCGGGGCTCCAAGAAGGGGAATTCCTGGGAGTCCAGAGAGAATTTGGAAGAGCTGTTCCTGAGAAAGTATCAAACGCTGAGGAGACCCAGGGGAGCACAGAATTCTTCAGAGCCTTGTACCGAGGCACAATGACAGAGAACGGTCTGACTGGGAAAATACAGAGTGTTGGCTGAACAAGCAATTTAGCCAGAAGCTCACCAAAGAGGAAAGAGAAAGCGACTGAAAAGATCTGCGGTACCCAAAAGGTACTGGGAGGGCCCAGGGTGGAAGGGTACCTGTCCCAAAGAGCTTACATTTGTGGAAAGCAATGTGTGATAGAGACTGAGATTTGTGTTTTGTTTTTTTGGACTTTGTGTGCATTGTGATACCGTTGCTGGCCCCCTAGAGCACCACCCGTCTGGGGGGCAGTAACAGCATGGCCTCTCCTTATTCCCACCCACATGGCCAGAAGAAGTGGTGGGCCTCTGGGCGGGAATAAGGAGAGGTCATGCAGTCATGGCCAGAAGCAGAAAAAAAAAACCAGTGCATGCCCCGGGCAGTTGCAAGAAGAGGCAGCATCTGCCCTGAGCCCATGCAGTGTTGAAGACCAGGAGGAGCAGCAGCAACAGCGCACCCTCCCCCTCCCCACAGGTGCAGGAAACAGTGCATCAGCCCCCATGGCTTGAATTAAAATGAAGAGTCCCGTCTGCCATGGGGGCTGAAGGAGGAGGCTGCTGCTGGACTTGTGCTTCTGATGGGAAGGGGAGAGGAAGTGAGCATGTCTGTGTGTGTATGACTGTGTCTGTATATGTGTAAAAGCATGTCTGTGTGAATGTATGAGAGAGCATGTCTGTGTGTGTGTATGTGAGGGCATGTCTGTGTGTATGTATGTGAGAACATGTCTGTGTGTGTGTATGTGAGGGCATGTCTGTATGTATGTGAGAGCATGTGTGTGTGTGTGTGTGTGTGTGTGTGTGTGAGAGCATGTCTGTGTGTGTGTGTGCATGTGAGGGCATGTCTGTGTGTATGTATGTATGTGAGAGCATGTCTGTGTGTGTGTGTGTGTGTGTATGTGAGAGCATGTCTATATGTGTATGTGTGTGTGTGTGTGTGTGTGTGTGTGTGAGAGAGAGAGAGAGAGAGAGCGAAAGCATATTCTATGATTGAGCATGTATGTATTCTATATAAGAAAGAGAGGAGAAAAACTGTGGGCAATAGCTCATCTCCTCTCTCCTGCTAATCCATGACAAAAAATTCCAGCATATGTCCGCTCACGCGCCGATACATGTATGGGTAACCACTCATTCGTTTTAAAGTTACCATCCCAAAGTACAATCTTCTGAGGTATAAATATCACTTACAATATGTATATTATATTTACATGCAGTGCTGTAAAATCCTGCAAAAAAGCAAAAAAAAAACAACCCTTAGAATTGGTATTAGGTCTATTGTAATGTGTGTCGGGTATGGACTTGGCTCTCAAAAAGCTACAAGCAAAATGAGTTTCAATGTAATATAGTAAATCTCCCATACCAAAACTGCGATAACTGCCAGCACTCAAACACTTGCATCTAGAAATCAAAAGATCCCATGTATGGACAGCAGGGATTTTAACGTTTTTAAGTTTTAAATATTGGGTGGTGTTTGTGTCTGCTGTTTTGAAATATTTTATTGGTCTTTGGAAAGTTTATATGAGTTTTAAATTATAGTATGTTATTCCATTTGTCAGCTGTTTTAAAATATTCTTTTTATTAGTATGGTTTTACGTCTATTGATAATTTGTATTTCCTTATTTTATTGTTTGATGTTTTATGAGGAATTATAATGATTTTGTTTGTCTATTGTTGCACTGCTTGTTGCGGTTTGCAGTTCAGTTTTTGTCTGCATGTTTGAATTACTAATTTATGGTCAGTTGATTCTGCATTTGCTGAGCATCTGTTTGTATTTTGCATGTGTGTCTGAGGTGAGTTATTCTGCTAGTGTGTAGCTTCTGTGTAGGGATCTATAGCAGTTTGGCTTTGTCTGTTTTCCTAATAATAGGTGTATTGGTGTTTTAGGGCCTGGTGTAATAATTCAGTGTTACTTTTTTATTAGTAAGGCTGCTAGTGTTTGCGTGCTGGCAGTTATCGCAGTTTTGGTATGGGAGATTTACTATATTAAATTGAAATTCATTTTGCTTGTAGCTTTTTGAGAGCCAAGTCCATACCCGACACACATTACAATAGACCTAATACCAATTCTAAGGGGTTTGTTTTTTTTTTGCTTTTTTGCAGGATTTTACAGCACTGCATGTAAATATAATATACATATTGTAAGTGATATTTATACCTCAGAAGATTGTACTTTGGGATGGTAACTTTAAAACGAATGAGTGGTTACCCATACACGCATGTATCGGCACGTGAGTGGACATATGCTGGAATTTTAAATCATGCGTGCACTTTTGTGCGAATTATTTAAAATACACCTGACATGCGTAAGTATGCTCCTAATTTTAAGCTGTAACTCAAGCAGATGTACTTCGCATATCTTCTTTGGAGCTTTGTCAGCTTTAACACGCGTAGGTAAGCAGATTTTAAAACAATGTTCGTGCAAAGGACATTCTCAGTTTTTCCAATTCATCCACCATTTTGCCCAATCTCAAGGTCATCTAAACCCTTCTGGGTCTTCATCCTGCACCCCCCCCCCCCCCCCCCCCCACTCATTGGCCTGAATCCCTCACCCTGTTGTGTTAGGCCTAAAACGCGATTTCTGTGGTAAATATATACGGCTAACAAGCCGCCACGCATTGCAGCCTCTGGTTCTAAAAGATGCATTTATGTGCGTAACTGCTGGCCCTTGTGTGCAAATCCAAGGCTCTCGTGCTAAACTTTCAAAAGGGAAACTTTGATAAAATGAGAAAAATTGTTAGAAAAAAACTGAAAGAAGCAGCTACAAAAGTAAAAAATGTCCATGAGGCGTGGTCATTGTTAAAAAATACCATTCTAGAAGCACAGTCCAGATGTATTCCACACATTAAGAAAGGTGGAAAGAAGGCAAAACGATTACCGGCATGGTTAAAAGGGGAGGTGAAAGAGGCTATTTTAGCCAAAAGATGTTCATTCAAAAATTGGAAGAAGGATCCAACAGAAGAAAATAGGATAAAGCATAAACATTGGCAAGTTAAATGTAAGACATTGATAAGACAGGCTAAGAGAGAATTTGAAAAGAAGTTGGCTGTAGAGGCAAAAACTCACAGTAAAAACTTTTTTAAATATATCCGAAGCAGAAAGCCTGTGAGGGAGTCAGTTGGACCGTTAGATGATCGAGGGGTTAAAGGGGCACTTAGAGAAGATAAGGCCATCGCGGAAAGATTAAATGATTTCTTTGCTTCAGTGTTTACTGAAGAGGATGTTGGGGAGGTACCCGTAATGGAGAAGGTTTTCATGGGTAATGATTCAGATGGACTGAATCAAATCACGGTGAACCTAGAAGATGTGGTAGGCCTGATTGACAAACTGAAGAGTAGTAAATCACCTGGACTGGATGGTATACACCCCAGAGTTCTGAAGGAACTAAAAAATGAAATTTCAGACCTATTAGTAAAAATGTGTAACTTATCATTAAAATCATCCATTGTACCTGAAGACTGGAGGATAGCAAATGTAACCCCAATATTTAAAAAGGGCTCCAGGGGCGATCGGGGAAACTACAGACCGGTTAGCCTGACTTCAGTGCCAGGAAAAATAGTGGAAAGTGTTCTAAACATCAAAATCACAGAACATATAGAAAGACATGGTTTAATGGAACAAAGTCAGCATGGCTTTACCCAGGGCAAGTCTTGCCTCACAAATCTGCTTCACTTTTTTGAAGGAGTTAATAAACATGTGGATAAAGGGTGAAACCGGTAGATATAGTATACTTGGATTTTCAGAAGGCGTTT
Organism: Rhinatrema bivittatum; assembly: GCF_901001135.1. Classification (NCBI taxonomy): domain Eukaryota; kingdom Metazoa; phylum Chordata; class Amphibia; order Gymnophiona; family Rhinatrematidae; genus Rhinatrema; species Rhinatrema bivittatum. The sequence goes on from NC_042615.1 coordinate 423,147,711, forward strand.
CACAAAGTTCCTCATGAGAGGCTTCTAGGAAAAGTAAAAAGTCATGGGATAGGTGGCGATGTCCTTTCGTGGATTGCAAACTGGCTAAAAGACAGGAAACAGAGAGTAGGATTAATGGGCAATTTTCTCAGTGGAAGGGAGTGGACAGTGGAGTGCCTCAGGGATCTGTATTGGGACCCTTACTGTTCAATATATTTATAAATGATCTGGAAAGAAATACGACGAGTGAGATAATCAAATTTGCAGATGACACAAAATTGTTCAGAGTAGTTAAATCACAAGCAGATTGTGATAAATTGCAGGAAGACCTTGTGAGACTGGAAAATTGGGCATCCAAATGGCAGATGAAATTTAATGTGGATAAGTGCAAGGTGATGCATATAGGGAAAAATAACCCATGCTATAATTACACGATGTTGGGTTCCATATTAGGTGCTACAACCCAAGAAAGAGATCTAGGTGTCATAGTGGATAACACATTGAAATTGTCGGTTCAGTGTGCTGCGGCAGTCAAAAAAGCAAACAGAATGTTGGGAATTATTAGAAAAGGAATGATGAATAAAACGGAAAATGTCATAATGCCTCTGTACCGCTCCATGGTGAGACCGCACCTTGAATACTGTGTACAATTCTGGTCGCCGCATCTCAAAAAAGATATAATTGCGATGGAGAAGGTACAGAGAAGGGCTACCAAAATGATAAGGGGAATGGAACAACTCCCCTATGAGGAAAGACTAAAGAGGTTAGGACTTTTCAGCTTGGAGAAGAGACGACTGAGGGGGGATATGATAGAGGTGTTTAAAATCATGAGAGGTCTAGAACGGGTAGATGTGAATCAGTTGTTTGCTCTTTCGGATAGTAGAAAGACTAGGGGACACTCCATGAAGTTAGCATGGGGCACATTTAAAACTAATCGGAGAAAGTTCTTTTTTACTCAACGCACAATTAAACTCTGGAATTTGTTGCCAGAGAATGTGGTTCGTGCAGTTAGTATAGCTGTGTTTAAAAAAGGATTGGATAAGTTCTTGGAGGAGAAGTCCATTACCTGCTATTAAGTTCACTTAGAGAATAGCCACTGCCATTAGCAATGGTTACATGGAATAGACTTAGTTTTTGGGTACTTGCCAGGTTCTTATGGCCTGGATTGGCCACTGTTGGAAACAGGATGCTGGGCTTGATGGGCCCTTGGTCTGACCCAGTATGGCATTTTCTTATGTTCTTATGTTCTTATATAACAGATACACCATTGAAGTCGTCGAGGAATGCTCTCCATATCTTGTAATCTGCGCGTATCTCCTTTGAAACTCTTAGGAAATGGTGAGGTCGTTGTATCCCAACTGTTGCCACTGCTAGTCTTCACATGAATGCCCTTCCCATGGGAATAACCCTACATGCAAATTTCAATGTTCCCAGAATGGATTGCACAACCTGCAGAGTTATTTTCTTTGATGATGCCGATTGTTGTATTATCTTGCAGAGTTTTTCAACTTTTTCTTCTGGGAGTCTGGCTAACATCCTGTTGGAATCCAACTCGATGCCCAGGAATGATATTATTGTTGCTGGACTTTCGGTTTTTTCATGTGCCAATGGTACTCCGAATTCCCTGGCCATCTTCTGGAATTCTGTTAGCAAGTTGTAGCATGTGTTTGAATCCCTTGGTCCCACGAATAGGAAGTTGCCCAAGTAGGGGATAATGTTGTCCAAAGCTGTCGTACACAATGCAGGAATGATCTGAATAGCTCGAAGTAAGCACACAAGAAGAAAAATGTATTCTTGAATTCGAACCCCAGCAACAGAAAACTCTCAGAATGTACCGGGAGAAGCCTGAAAGCCAATTCTATATCTGTATTTGCCATTAATGTCCCCGCTCTGCATGTTCTGAGTAGTGCTACCGCTGAATCAAAGGATGCATATTGCACCGTACATTCCTCTTGCGGCAATTGCTCATTCACTGGTTATCCCGGGGGGTATGATAAATTCTGAATGAGTCGGTATTTCCCTCTCTCCTTTTTAGGAATGACTGCCAATGGTGACAGGCACATGTTCTGAAATGGTTGTTTCTGGAAAGGATCATCCATTCGGCTGAGTGCCAATTCATTTTCCAACTTCTCTTGCACAATGCTCACATGCCATGTTGCTGAAGGTATGTTGCCATTCTTTGTGCTTTTTATCTGGCCTTGAACTTGGATTATGAATCCTTTGCGAAATCCTTGCATTATCTTCAGTGCTTTCTGTTGGTTTGGGTATAATTCCAGCCATGGTTTCATTTTTTCCAGGTTGATGGGTGAATGCGCTTTCTCAAATTGTCAAGTCTCAGATTGCTTTATCTTTACTCCCTGTTGCTGGTCTTTTAGGGCATCTTGTCAGTGGGTGTGGAGCTGCATATGCTGAACAAATGTGCTTAAATTTGCTGTCTTGGAAAGTGCATGGTGTTTTGTTATATCGCCAGCATGTATTATCCCGTGACTGTGCTTGCCTTGCTGAATGCCTACTGGGCAATATCCTTTTTGTGTTTCTTGAGCGTAATCCTTGCTCCGTTGTTTTACGCATCATCTGCTGTATCTGTAGGTTGACATCTTACATTCCCCAGGCCATGAACCGGAACCATTTTGTCCCGGAATTTTTCATCATAATTGAGCTAGGCCCAACCTTTGTGCTCTTGGTATGCTTGTAGGATGTTGACTGCATAGCTCAACATGGGTCCATATTGTGATGGGTCTCGATGTCCCACGACACTTGTCATGTGTAGTAAAGCCTTTATCCAATTCATGATGTTCTTTGGAATTCTCATCTCCTTTTCCGTTGATGCCGGACCGTCCTTTGATTTTTTTCTGTCTTCCGATCTGCGACGCCCATGCAGAATGCTAAATATATTAATGCATTTTCTTTTATGGATTTTCTTTTGCATTTGTTTGGGCACTCCCTCCCACAGTTCTGATAATGTGGTAAGTGCGGGTGTGCCCCTGTACTCCTTGTCCGCTGCCCTGGTTGCTGTTTGCTGGTCACTGCCGCTTGCGGAGTTTGACGATGATGTGGAAGAAGAACTCTCAGAGCTGGAACTTGTCCTGCACCTGTGCTTCGCCTTGCGCTTTCTTTCCCCTGACACCATGCTGGTTTCCGCACCTGCAGAGGCCATCCTCTGCCCGTTCCCCCTGTCTTTATCCCTACACTCACCAGCATTGCTGTATCCCATATGCTGTGGTTGCTCTGCTTAGCTGCTGTTTTGTCTTTCTTCTGTGTTTTGTATGTCTTGTAGTCCTCGTGTTACGGTTGTGGACCCTTGGGCTGGCTGAGACGATGGATGGAATACTGTGGGAACCCACAGGAAATGTCACAGCTAGGAGGCGGCACTGAAGAAGCTCCAGAGAAGACTTCACCACTGGAAGCCCGAGGTCCCCCCAGGAGGAGCCCGTAGGGACCCGGGCCTCTTGGACTTAGGCGGGACCCTATGCGACCAAGGATCTGGACAGCGTCCGGAGAGATGGAAGAAGAGGACGACTGGGCCCAGGAGGCTGGAGAGTCTTCACCCTCGGAAGCCCACGGCTCCCCCGGGAGGAGCCCGTGAGAGCCCAAGCTGCTGGGACTTAGGAGAATCCTCTGGGCCTGCAAGTATCGGATACCTGCGGTGGTGGAAGAAGCTGAAGTCAGAGTCCAGGAGCAGAGCTGGGTCAGAAGCCAGAAGTCAGAGATCCAAGCCAAAGCCAGGGATGGAAGCTGAAGACGAGTCAGGAAATGAAGCTGGGTCAGAAGCCAGAAGTCAAACCAAAGCCAGGGGCAGAAGCTGAAGACATAGTCAGGGAACGGAGCCAGGTCAGAAGCCAGAAGTCAGCAGAGAAGATCCAACGTCCAGACGCAGCAACTGAAGACTCAGGGAACCTGAGGGAACCTCGTTGCAAGGCACTGAAGGAGTCCAGGTGCAGGGTTTAAATACCCTGATAGCGTCTGACATCATCCAAGGCAGGGCTGAGGTTTTCCCACGCTGGCCCCTTTAAGAGGGACTCCTCCTCGTGCGTGCGCGTTTAGGGGGTGGGGCCAGCTGTGGCGGATCGTTGGCGTCTATCCTGAGGAGGGAGAGATGCGCTGGGAGTCCTGCAGGCCCGAGGAGGCCCTGAAACGGCCCAGACCGTCCCCGAGGTAGCTGAGGAGGCCCCGAAATGGCCTGGGACCGCAACAATACCCCCCCACGCCCCCTTCTCGGGGGTCTGGGTTTAGCCGGGTGGTCCAGATGAAACTGGTGGAGGAGATCTTTGTCCAGGATATGGGTCAATGGTTTCCAGGAATTCTCCTCTGGACCATAACCCTCCCACTAGAGGAGGTACTTCCACCGGCGACGGTGGAACCGAACTTCCAGGACATCTTTTACAGTGTAGGTGACATCTGGGTCGGCAGTGGTGGTGGTGGGCTCGGGAGGCTTGGCATGAAAGGCTGAGAGAACCATCTGCTTGAGCAGAGTGGAACATGTTGTGGATCCTCAGGGTGGACGGCAGACGTAACCGGTAGGAAACTGTCCCTACTCGCTCCACTATCGTGAATGGACCGATGTACCTGGGGGCCAGGCGCATAGAGGGAGTCCGTAGGTGGATGTTCCTGGTACTCAACCATACCTTCTGCCCTGGAAGGAAGGCCAGGGCAGCCTGCCTTGACCTGTCTGCATATTTTTTAGCCTTGGCTGCCATCAGACGGAGTTTCTCTTGGGTGGTTCTCCAGAGGTTGCACAACTGTCGTGCCATAAGTTGAACTGCAGGGGATGGTACCATCACAGGCAGTGGCAGAGGAGGCCTCGAGGTCTTCCCGTAGACCAGCTGGAATGGGGATTGGTTGGTCGCAGAGTGCTTATGAAGGTTATAGGAGAACTCCGCCCAGGGTAACAAGGTGACCCAGTCATCTTGCAGATCTCCGACGAAGGCCCGGAGGAAGGCCTTTAGAGTTCTGTTGGTTTGTTCGGCCTGGCCATTGGCCTGAGGGTGGAAGGTGGTTGTCAGATCCAGTTGCACCCCGAACTTCCTGCAGAGGGACTTCCAATACTTCGCCATAAACTGAGGACCACGGTCTGAGGTGATGTGTGAAGGGAGTCCATGAGGTCGGAAGATGTGCTGTGTGAAGAGACTAGCCAACTCTGGCGCTGAAGGCAGTTTGGCGAGAGGCACAAAGTGGGCCATCTTCGAGAAACGGTCAACTGTGTCCTAGATCACAGTCTTCCTATCAGAAACAGGCAAATCCACAATAAAATCTGTGGACAGGTGAGTTCAGGGTTCCGTGGGAATGGGTAGCAGCTGCAGGAGCCCCCAGGGGCGCTGAGGGTCTGGGTGGCAAATGCAGGTGTCCTGAAGGAATGCGTTCTTCAATTCTTGAAATGCCCATGTGGCCGTCACTGACCAGTTCTTGGCATCAGCCCCCTTCTTGGTGAGGGCCGTCAGCGGAGCCACCATCTGGGAATAATGGGGAACGAATTGCCGATAAAAATTGGCAAACCCGAGGAACCGCTGGAACGCTTTAATTCCCACCGGTTAAAGCCAATCTTTGATGGCCGCGACCTTCTCCGGGTCCATACGGAACCCCGTGGAGGATACAATATACCCAAGGAAGAGCAGTGATTCCTGCTCAAATTGGCATTTCTCAAGTTTCGCATATAGTCGATTCTCTCGCAATTTCTGCAGCACTTGGCGGACATCTTGACAGTGTGTTTCCAAGTCCTTGGAATATATTAGTACATCATCAAGGTAGACAATTACGGAGGTATGTAACATCTCCCTTAGAACCTCATTCATGAGGTTTTGAAAAACCGCCGGGGCATTGCAAAGACCAAAGGGCATGACCAAGTATTCGTAGTGGCCATTCCTCGTGTTAAATGCGTTTTTCCATTCATCACCGGGCCGAATCCTGACCAGGTTGTAGGCCCCGCGAAGATCCAATTTTGTGAAGACCTTGGCCCCCTGGAGTCTATCCAGGAGTTCTGGGATCAAAGGCAGTGGGTACCGGTCATGGCAGGTAATGCTGTTCAGGCCTCGGTAATCTATGCAGGCCGAAGAGAGCCGTCCTTTTTAGCTACAAAGAAGAACCCCGCTCCAGCCGGGGATTTAGAGGGTCAAATGAATCCTCGGTCCAGGTTCTCCAGGATATAAGTGGACATGGCTTGCCTCTCCGGGAGGGATAACGGGTATACCCTTCCTCGTGGCGGCGAGGTACCCGGGAGCAAGTTGATCGCACAGTCGAAAGGACGGTGCTCCGGGAGGATCTCGGCTTTCTCCTTGGAAAAGACGTTGAGGTAGTCCTGGTAGTGGTGTGGCAGTGCCAAGGAAGCTGTCAGTAGAGGCACTGGTGGTCGAGGAACAGTGGCCAAGCAAGATTCGAAGCATGATGGCCCCCAGGACGCCACCTGGAGGGTATCTCACAAGATTACGGGAGAGTGCTTCCGCAGCCAAGGTAGCCCTAGGATGACCGGATGCATGGATTTCTCCAGGATGAGGGACGAAATCTCCTCCTCATGCAGAATACCCATGCGGAGCATGAGAGTCCGAGTACGAGTGGTGATGGTCCCTGGAAGAAGTCTCCCCTGAATAGAAGACACACGGAGAGGGGGTCTTTGAGGTTGAACCCCAATCTGGAGTTGCTGGACCAAGTCCTGGAGTATGAAGTTTCCCCCGGCTCCAGAATCAATGAGGGCTAATGTTTCGAACTCTCCTTTGGGAAGGAGTAAGGTCACCGGGATGGTGCATAGGGAGACAGAGGTGGTGTGACCTAGGGTTAGCTCCCCGACTGTCCCTAGGTCCGAGCATTTCCCGGCCGCTCACTAGAGTGGGCAAGGAAGTGGCCCATGCCAGCGCAATACAGGCACAGGCCCAGGGACCGACGTCTTCTCCTCTGCACTTGAGAGATAGGCCTGGCCCACCTGCTTGGGTTTGGTGTCTAGAGCCCCCGGAGAGGCAGAAGGGGAGTGCCCGCTTCAGGAAGGTGTGGTTCCGGAACTCCAGGATCTGGGAGCAGGCCTCCTCTCTCAGAACTGGCACTGGATACGGCGGTCTACGCAACCCGCCAGGTCAATCAGATCGTTCAATTCATCTGGGAGATCTCTGGCCGCCAACTCATCCTGAAGTCTTGGGGAGAGGCTTTCAAAAAGATGCCATGCAGGCTATCACTTCCCCAGTTCAATTCGGTGGCGAGAGTCTGGAAATCCACGGCATGTTCAGTCAAAGGCTGGTTACCCTGACGCAGCTGGAACAGTTCTGATGCAGCAGTAGGTCTGCGGGAGGACTCATCGAAGACCCACCGAAAGGCGGTGACGAACTGTACCAAGTTGTCCAGCCGGGAGTCCTGATGCTCCCAGAGGTTGGAAGCCCACGCCAGGGGTCTCCCGTCCAGCAGGGAGATAATAAAGCTTGTCTTGACCTGGTCCGTCGGAAACTGAAGCGGAAGGAGGTTGAATCAAATATAGCACTGGTTCAGGAATCATCAGCAAAGCTTTGCGCCTCCTGAAAACCGCGAGGGTACTGGCATCTGTATGGGTGCTGTTGATCCGGAATTGGTCCGAGCTCCAGGTACCGAGGAACTGGAAGCAGTTGCTCCACAAACATGGTCGGCTAATCCCTGCACTGTTGCTATCAGGGAGTCGAGGCAAGTTTGCTGCTGTTACAGCCTCTGGGCAATACCTGGGATGGCTTTCAAGCCTGCAAGATCCGCCGGGTCCATGGCCTTGCAAACTGTTACTGTTGTGGACCCTTGGGCCGGCTGAGACGATGGATGGAATACTGTGGGAACCCACAGGAAATGTCACAGCCAGGAGGCAGTGCTGAAGAAGCTCCGGAGAAGACTTCACCACTGGAAGCCCGAGGTCCCCTCAGGAGGAGCCCATAGGGACCCGGGCCTCTTGGACTTAGGCGGGACCCTATGCGACCAAGGATCCGGGCAGTGTCCGGAGAGATGGAAGAAGAGGATGGCTGGGCCCAGGAGGTTGGAGAGTCTTCACCCTCGGAAGCCCACGGCTCTCCCGGGAGGAGCCCGTGAGAGCCCGAGCCGCTGGGACTTAGGAGAATCCTCTGGGCCTGCGAGTACCAGATACCTGCGGTGGGTGGAAGAAGCCGAAGTCAGAGTCCAGGAGCGGAGCCGAGTCAGAAGCCAGAACTCAGAGATCCAAACCAAAGCCAGGGACAGAAGCTGAAGACGAGTCAGGAGACGAAGCCGGGTCAGAAGCCAGAAGCCATATGTCAAACCAAAGCCAGGGGCAGAAGCTGAAGAAGTAGTCAAGGAACGGAGCAAGGTCAGAAGCCAGAAGTCAGCAGAGAAGATCCAATGTCTAGATGCAGCAACTGGAGACTCAGGGAACCTGAGGGAACCTCATTGCAAGGCACTGAAGGAGTCCAGGTGCAGGGTTTAAATACCCTGATGGCATCTGACGTCATCCAAGGTATGGCTGAGGTTTTTCCGAGCTGGCCCCTTTAAGAGGGACTCCTCCTCGCGTGCGCACATCTAGGGGGCGGGGCCAGCTGCGGCAGATCGTCGGCGTCTCTCCCAGCGTGTCTCTCCCAAGGAGGGAGAGACACGCTGGGAGTCCTGCAGGCCCGAGGAGGCCCCAAACAGCCCAGGCCATTCCCTCGTAAGTGTTGATTCGGTATTATGAACAGAGCAGGATCCTGATTGCCTTTAGTGATGGGTATTAATTTTAGGAGCCCCTTATGTAGGTTTTGTAAGAACACTGAAGATCTCTAGGCAGCTCTGCAGGAGGCAGCATTAGCAGTAAAGGAGTACCAACTAATCAACAGTATATCAGGTTAGCTCCTGCCCAATATGTAAAATGCCAGTTTTTCAGCCTACGCCTAGGTTGGACCTGTTCAAGCCCCTAGGAGGATCATGTAGTACACCATAGAGAAATACTTTCTCTAAAGATCCAGATGAAGCTTGCCTAAAGAACTGTGAATAATATCTTGTTTCTGGGAGCCAGATGAACCACAGACAAAATCTAGTGACTTGGATTTGCAGAAGGTTAAGGAAAGAAAAATGTTCAGCTCATGTAGGCAAGAACTTCCACTAACACTGCTGCAATTTTCTCTAAATCTCCTGAGAATCTGAATGCTGCATCTTTCCAGGTCACCTAGATATGTGTTCTGAGGATGAAATGTTTGGAAGATGCTGTTATTGCATCAGAGGTTTGAAAGAAAAACATTCACTATGAAATTGCCTGTGGATTAGATCCTGTAACTACTTTTACTCTTGTAAACAAACAAGCTTTTATTGGAACCACACCTTCTTGCCTTCTGCCTACCTTTATTTTCTGGGATTTGGCTACCAGCATACTTAGAGGGTTCCTGAAGTAAATTTCAAACCTGTCCTTAAAGAACAACTAATACCATCCAGAGGTCTCTGGTCAGTCCTGTGCAGGCAGTGTTTCACCCTCTTGATCCGCTAAGCCATCTGTTTGACTATCACTGTTAATAAGCCAAGAATTTTTACAGTCTATCCCTATCACAGGATTACACTGAAAATGCACTACCCTAGTAGCATTGCTGTGCTCATGCTCGCTGACTGAGAAGGGCAGATGGCAGTCCAGGCCAGCACCTCTGCTGTGACCCCTATCTGCCACTCCTCCTTCTTCCTGCACCTGGTTCTCTGGGACTAGCAATGGGACCAGGAATACTATTCCTGGTGGATCCTCCTGCCGGCTTCAGTAAGCTTGGCCTGTCTTGTCTTCTGTTTTTTGAATGAGAAGGGGAGGGTCTGCTCACAGTGTTTCTGTACACTGCCAGAAGGAGAATATTTTCTCTAGAGTAACTTTTATTTTTCACATTGGACTTAGTCCAGTAATAAGTGTTTTCTTTTTTTGGTGTTTTCCAGACTGAGTCGGATTCCATCAAAACCCGGTTTTCTGGTGCCAAGGCTTTGAGTACTGGGTACTAGAAGGCTGAAGTGGAGGATGCACGGATGCCCAATGACTCTTGAAGGATTTCAAGCATACAGTGATTCAGAAGAACTTTATAGTTAGAGAAAAATCAGCTACTGTGTAATTCCCTCTACATATCTGTTATTGTTCAGCATGGTGCTTAGTCACAGAAACATAGAAACAGAACTTTTCTGTGTATCTGCCAGTGTCTTTTCACATTGTGTCAATCTCCATTTGCCACGCTCTTGTTGCACTTGTTATATTCTCCTGCCGATTTTGGTACAAGATTCTCCCTCCTTCTGTCCCTTTCTTGTGCCTGTGTATGCATGATGTCGCTTTGTTTCTTGTCTGTGCTGAGTGCATAGTTCCCTTGTATGAAATGTAAAAGCACTTTTTTCTTTTCCTCTTTTCCTCAGTAGCATCTGTCATGTTGCTTGTCTTTGGTCATTTCTTTGTTACTTTGCATATCTGCTCTCTTCTATTCATCCAGCTTTTCCATCTTTTGTTTGGGCTCAAAAGTATAACTGGAACTGTCTTGCATCAGCTTTACTTTCGACTTCTCATTTCTCCTAACTAGAACAGGCAGAAAACTTTCCAAAGAGCTGGTGTCTTCAAGTTCAGGCAGGATGCTGGACAGCAGCATCTCTCTGCAGCACACGTGGAGCCAGAGACAGCCGAGGAGACAACGGAGGCTCGGGAGCATAGGCGGTTGCCCACAACCGCAAGGGAAGACGGGCCAGGACCGGGAGTTAGGTGCCGGAGGTGAGTAGGCCCGGTCGTGGGCCTGCTGCAGACAGGGCAGGCAACAGTACCCTCCCCTTTACACCCCCCTCTTGGAGGCCTGGGTTTGCCTGGATGGGCACGATGGAATCGGAGGAGAAGACCCTTGTCCAGAATGTTACTAGCAGGCTCCCACGAGTTTTCCTCAGGACCATAGCCTTCCCAAGAGAGAAGATACTCCCAATGGTGGCCTCTTCTATGGACATTGAGCACTTCTTGCCCTTGGTACGTGGTATCAGTCTCGGCGGTAATCTGGGAAGGCACAGGAGATTTGCATGAAGGCCAGGAGAGTACCACCGGTTTAAGCAGTGACACATGAAAGGAGTTATGTATTCCTAGAATCGGTGATAGAGTTGGTACGTGACTGAAAGAGGACTAATAAATCTTGGCACGAACCTCTGTGAAGGAAGTTAAGTTGAATATAGCATGTGATTAGCCAAACCTTTTGGCCTGGCTGGAACTCTGGAGCTGGATGATGATGAGCGTCTGTGGATTTCTTGGCCCGAGCCTGGCGCAGACGAAGATTGGTCTGGGCCCAAAGTGCCTGGAGGGCGTCTGCCATGGCCTGAGCTGCTGGCGAAGTACCAAGAGTGGAATCAGTAATGGGAGCTGGGGTTGTCTGCTATATATGATGGAGAATGTTGAAACTCCGGTGGCTGCTGCAATGTGGGAGTTATGGGAAAACTCCGCCCACGAAACTAACTCCACCCAGCTGTCCTGCTGATCATTCGAGTAGGCATGAAGGAAACTCTTGAGTGAGCAGTTCATCCGCTCAGCCTGGCCATTAGCCTGAGGGTGGTATGCTGTAGTCAGGCTGATGGTGATGCCAAATTTTTTACATAAGGCGCGCCAGTAGCGGGCGACAAACTGGGGACCTCTATTGGAGGCAATATCCGTGGTTAGACCATGCAAGTGGAAAACATGCAGGAATAAAAGTCGTGCTAGCTCCAGAGCCGATGGTAAGGCAGGCAGGGGACGAAATGACCCATTTTGGAGAATCGGTCCAAGATGACCCAGATGACCATATTTCCTTTGGAAGGTGGGATGTCCACCACAAAGTCTATGGATAAGTGAGTCCATGGCTCTTTGGGTGCAGGTAATGGCTGAAGGAGGCCCCAGGGTTGACCTGGTAGTTTCTGCTGGGCACAAGTTGGACAAGAGTCCATTTAGTCACGACGGTAGTAGCGTTGGAGGAGAGACAGAATTCGGGCGCGTCCCAGATGAACGGCTAATTTAGAGTCATGTACCCAACACAAGACCTTCTCTCGGAGCTGGCGAGGTACTACAATCTTCCCGGCTGGAACGGTGACGGTGGCAGGCAAACAGATACAGGCGGAATTGATGACATGACACGGCTCATCCAGGATGTCATCTGGTTCAAAAGAGTGGAATAAAGTGTCCGCTCAGAGGTTCTTCTCCACCGGACGATAGCGGAGCTCAAAGTTAAACTCGGATAAAAACAGCACCCAGCAGGCCTGACGAGCTTTTAGATGCTGGGCATGTCTAAGGTACTCAAGGTTTTTATGGTCAGTGAAGATCATAAAATTAAATTGGGTGCTCTCCAACCAGGGGCGCCACTCTTCGAGGGCAAGTTTAATGGCAAGCAACTCTCTATCTCCAATGCTGTAATTTTGCTCAGCAGGCAAAACTTGTGGGAGTAGAATGAGCATGGTTGGAGGACTCCTTGGGTCGAGTGCTGGCTCAGAACTTCCCCAGTCCCTATGGCAGAGGCATCCACTTCCACGATGAAGGGGCAGTTCGGGTCCGGATTATGTAAGCAAGGGCCCGAAAGGAAGGTATCCTTGAGTTTCTGGAAGGCAGTGAGGGCTTCAGGAGACAAATTCTTAGTGTCGCTGCCTTTATGGGTCAAAGTCGTGAGGGGCGCTGTCAACAGGGAGTAGTTTGCTATAAAATGACGGTAATAATTAGTGAACCCTAAGAACCTTTGGAGTGCCCAAAGGCCCACAGGCCAGTACCAATCTTGGATGCCCTTTAATTTGCTAGGATCCATGGTGAAACCTCACTGAGAGATAATGTAGTCTAGAAATGGTAAACTTGTTATTTCAAAGAGGCACTTGTCGAGCTTGGCGAACAAATGGTTCTCTTGGAGATGTTGGCGTACCGTGCGAAAGTCGGCATGGGTGAGTGGCCAAGTCTTTAGAGAAGATGAGGATGTAGTCTAAATATGCGACAACTTTATTATATAGGAGGTCATGGAGGATTTCGTTTATCATGTGTTGAAATACCGCAGGGACATTATAAAGTCAGAAAGGCATGACAAGATATTCGTAGTAACCATCCCTGGTATTAAATGTTGTTTTCCAGACATCTTCAGGGCGAATGTGGACCAGATTATATGGACCTCATAGATCCAACTTGGTAAAAATAGTGGCGCCCTGGAGGTGATCAAACAGTTCCGTAATTAACGGCATAGAGGGTACTTGTCCTTGTGGGTTATAGCATTTAAGCCGCGGTAATCAATACATGGTCTTAAAGAACCATCCTTCTTCATGACAAAGAAAAAGCCTGTGCCCGCGGGCAAGGTAGAAGGGCAGATGAAGCCCTTAGCCAAGTTCTCTTGGATATATTCAGTCATTGCTCGGGTTTGGGGCGTAGTGCCCGGCAGCAGCTCGATGGGACAATTAAACTTGCAAAGCAGCGGAAGGATATCTGCCTTCTGCTTAGAGAATACATCTTCAAAATCCGCGTATGGAGGCAGAAGGCCAGAAGCAATCACTGCAAGGGGAATCACAGGAGGAGGTGCCACCTTCTTGAGGCACATTTGATGACAGGCTGGGCTCCACTCGGTGAGCTTTAAAGTTCCCCAGTCAAACTGGGGGGAGTGACGCTGAAGCCACGGCAATCACAAAACCACTGGAAGGATGGATTTCTCCAGAATGAAGAGTTCAACCTCCTCTTCGTGTGAGGCTCTACTGAGGAGACAGATGGGTGCCATTACTTGGGAGATCCTTCTGGGTAGCGGTTCACCGTGAATGGAGGCGATGCATAGCGGTGCCTCGATAGTATGAGTGGAGATGCCCAGAAGCTGCACAATGTTCTTGAGGATGAAATTCCCACCTGCTCCTAAATTGATTAAAGCCAAGACTGGGAAGGAGTGAGAGTCCCACATTAAGGTGACTGGCAAAGACAATTGAGGGGCCGGAGAAGTCGCGCCCAAGTTCAGGAACCCAACTGAACTTAGGCCCAGGAGTTTCCCAGATGAACAGGACAGGACTTGAGGCAGTTGCCAGAAGCCCTGCAGAACAGGCACAGACCCAAATGCCTTTGTCTGAGGCATTCCTCCAGAGACAGACGCCCTCGACCCAGCTGCATGGGTTCTTCCATTTTAGTAGATGGCGAGGTTCCGCTAGTAGCAGTCCCTGCTGCTGGTGGAGAACGTGAACGCTCCGCAGCGGATTGTCGGGGCATCCACACTTCAAGGAGATGCTCCTGGAGGCGAAGGTCCATGCGGCCTGCCAGATCAATAAGGTCCTCAAGGGAGGAGGGTAGCTCACAGGCTGCGAGTTCATCTTTAAACTGAGTTGACAAACCATCCAAATAAATGGCTCGGAGGCAATCCTCTTGCCAAGACAATTCTGTGGCAAGGATCTGGAACTCGATTGTATAATCATTGAGACCTCGTTGACCTTGCCATAAACATAGGAGGCTAGAGCTAGCCACTGCCTGCCTCCCAGGATCGTCGAATGTTCGATGGAATGCAGTCACAAAACATGACAATTCCTGAAGGAGAGAGTCCGAACGCTCCCACAAGGAAGAAGCCCATGCTAGCACTTTGCCTTCCAGATGAGAAAGAATGAAGGTAACCTTTTGTGAGTTTATCCTGGAAGATAGAAGGCTACAGAGCAAACTGCATATAGCACTGGTTGATAAACCCCTCTGCAGAGTCTGGGATCCCCATTGAAATGGGGTGGAGCGGGTAGGGCCAACAGAGCCCTAGAGGGTGCGGGTGATGGCTGTGGGCTGGCTGGTGCAGATGTCTGTGCTGTAGGGCCAGTGTGGGTATCTAGCCGGACGTGGAGGAGCTCAACGGAGGAGGGCAGCACCTCCAGGAACCGCTACTGTTCCTGGATTTTCACAGCCAGGCCCAGAATGGCTTGAATGGTGGAGGGCTCCACCGAGCCCATGGCCTTGGCAACCTGTTGCACTGGAGGTGGATCCTTGGCCCGACATGGGGTTGATGCTACCCACAGGGCAAGTCCTTCGGGTCCCCACCGTTGGGAGGTGGAGCTGGCTGGGAGATGGAGGACGACTGGAACTTCGCCAATACCAGCCCTCGTTCCCCGCAGGTTGAGCCCTTGGGTGCCAGGGCCGGTTGGTCTTAGGTGGGCCTCCGTCAGATGACTCCCAGTTGGAGAAGTGGTAGATAGCCAGGGTCCTGAAGAGGTAACAGGAAGACTGCAGCAGGTCAGGACGAGGCAGAGATCCAGAGGCCTGAGTGCCAAAGAGGGCCAGGAACAAGAACAGGTGGCGCCCGGGTAGTAGTAGGCTGGAGCCTGAGGAGGCCAAGTTCAAGAAAATATCAGTAGACAATGGAGGACAGGCTGGCGTCAGAGCAGGCAGTGAGTAAGGTGAGGAACAGAGGTCAAATAGAGCGAGGGTCGAAGCCAGAGTTCAGTCCTGAGTGTTGTCCAAAGCGTAGCAAGGGTCAAAGCCAAAGGTCAGTCCAAACAAGGCTAGGAAGGGACCAGGGACGAGTCAGGAACAAGCAATGAGTACACGACAAGTGTGAAGACCTGTTGCCAAGGCAAGGAACTAGTAGCAGGCCATGCCTTAAGTAGCAGGGCCCTGTGATGTCATCATCCAAGGCCATGGGTTGGATTCCCACCGGTCTGGTTCAAAAAACCACCTATTTGAATCACATACCACATGCAGTTCAAATTGAGGATGACTGACTACCCTGGCCAAAGGAAGGAAGAAGCAGAAAGCATGGTGCTGGCTGCAGACGTAGCCACCATATTGATTAGAATTATCAACCCGAGGAAGCAGCTCTA
The DNA here is from genome assembly GCF_901001135.1 of Rhinatrema bivittatum. Lineage (NCBI taxonomy): Eukaryota > Metazoa > Chordata > Amphibia > Gymnophiona > Rhinatrematidae > Rhinatrema > Rhinatrema bivittatum. Next base: position 423,163,374 of record NC_042615.1, read on the forward strand.
AAGAGGAGGGGTGAAATTTAGCTATAAATGGATAGAGAGGCAGAGAAGAGAGAAATGGAGAAAAAAAATGAAAGGGAAAGATCAATGTGAGAGATAGATGAATGGAAGAAGATAGGAGAAGTAGTATGAAATAGAAAGGAGACCCTGGAAAAGAACTTGAGAAGAATGAAAAGAAAAACCAGGACCAGCCCAATTAAAAAACTAAAATGGCCAGACAATAAAAGGTGGAAAAGAAAACATTTGGGGGTAATTTTCAAAAGATGTTATATGTGTAAATGGGCTTCTTGAAAATTAACCCAGGGATTGCACATGTGAAAGTACACACAGAAGTGATTTTGCACTTATTTGTATGCATATTGCAAAGAGAAGATCATAGGTGTGGAGTTGGGGCAGGGAATCCATTTACATATGTACTTTCAATTTTCAAAAGTATACTACATTAAAGTATGAGTGATCCCACTAATTTGCAAAGCAGATTTATGCAGGTAATCTGATTTGAAAATTACGACTTAAATCCATGTGTGTTTTGTATATGCAGACTTCAGCCCAAAGTGCACTGTTAAAAAACTGGGCTGTTTGTTTTCAGTTTTTAGATATTGGACTATGTCAGCTTTGTGAATGTTCATTTCTTATGTCATTGTATTTTGCTCAGAATAGACAAAATGCATTTCTCTTTTTCTTTCTCCAATATTGCACTGCTCATAGTCTGGCTTCTCAGGGTTTCCATTTTCAGTTTTTGTCTGCCTATTTCTGTTTCTAATTTGTGAGCCCATATTTTGTATTAGATGGAGACTGTCCTTGTTCTGCATGCATGACCAGTTCAAGAGTTTCTGCTAGGCATCTATAGCAGCCTGGCTTATTCTGTTTTTCTGAAAAGAGGAGTATTGTTATTAGGGATGTGAATCGTTTTTTGACGATTTAAAATATCGTCCGATATATTTTAAATTGTCAAAAATCGTTAGAGCCACGATACAATAACAATTCCCCCGATTTATCGTCAAAAAATCGTAAATCGGGGGAAGGGGGAGGGGAAGGGGGAGGGCGGGAAAACCGGCACACTAAAACAACCCTAAAACCCACCCTGACCCTTTAAAATAAATCCCCCACCCTCCCGAACCCCCCCAAAATGCCTTAAATTACCTGGGGTCCAGTGGGGGGGGAGGGCGGGAAAACCGGCACACTAAAACAACCCTAAAACCCACCCCGACCCTTTAAAATAAATCCCCCACCCTCCCGAACCCCCCCAAAATGCCTTAAATTACCTGGGTCCAGAGGAAGGGTCCCGGTGTGATCTTTTACTCTCGGACCTCCGGTGCGTTGTAGAAATGGCGCCGGTGCTACCTTTGACCTGTCATATGACAGGGCAAAGGTAGCGCCGGCGCCATTTTGTTTTTTGTCCCCCGACGGCAGGAGCGTAGGAGATCGCTCCCGGACCCCCGCTGGACCCCCAGGAACTTATGGCCAGCTTGGGGGGGCCTCCTGACCCCCACAAGACTTGCCAAAAGTCCAGCGGGGGTCCGGAACGACCTCCTGCAGTCAAATCGTGTTGCCGTACGGCCGGCGCCATTTTGTGCAAAATGGCGCCGGCCGTAAAAATGCGCAAAATGGCGCCGGCGCTACCTTTGCCCTGTCATATGACAGGGCAAAGGTAGCGCCGGCGCCATTTCTACAACGCACCGGAGGTCCGAGAGTAAAAGATCACACTGGGACCCTTCCTCTGGACCCAGGTAATTTAAGGCATTTTGGGGGGGTTCGGGAGGGTGGGGGATTTATTTTAAAGGGTCGGGGTGGGTTTTAGGGTTGTTTTAGTGTGCCGGTTTTCCCGCCCTCCCCCCCCACTGGACCCCAGGTAATTTAAGGCATTTTGGGGGGGTTCGGGAGGGTGGGGGATTTATTTTAAAGGGTCGGGGTGGGTTTTAGGGATGTTTTAGTGTGCCGGTTTTCGATTTACATGATTTACACGATTTACACGATATTTAAAAAACCCAAACTGCGACGATCCGATTCCCTCCCCCCTCCCAGCCGAAATCGATCGTTAAGACGATCGATCACACGATTCACATCTCTAATTGTTATGTTATATTATATTTTTATAAAAACATGATGGCAGAAAAAGATCATATGGCCTATCTAGACTGCCCATCCATCTAATTTATTTAGCTCGTATAATTTCCATCACTCCCTCAGAGATCCCTCTGCATTTATCCCATGCTTTCCTGAATTCAGATACCTTTTTGCCTCCACCACCTCCACTAGAAGGCTGTTCCATGCATGCGCTACCCTTTCTGTAAAGAAATATTTCCTAAGATTACTCCTGAGTCTACCCTCTTTCACCCTCATCCCATGACTTCTTATTCTAGAGCCCCCTTTCCATTGAAAGAGGCTTGTATTTTATGCATGTAAACCTTAAGGGATATTTAAGTGTCTTTAGAATTTAAGTGTCTTTAGAATTTACAGCATACTGCACACAGCTCTTTAATAAATGCGTTGAATTTCACTGCAGTTCCCAGCTAGAATACAAGTGTTTCATGGAGGAGAAACTAAAGTGCTTAATACGGGCAAAGAAGCAAAAGCTTTTATGAATTTGCTGGAATAACACAATGGAACTGTATAAACAGTTGATATTCACAGTTGTTAAAAATATTTGGAAGGAGAAATGATATCTTTGCAGACTGTAAGATGCAGTGAGAGTTTTTCTTTTAGCATTATCCATGATAACGAGTGAAGGACTGCATTCATTAAAAGGCTGCAACTGGACTGTACATATTATTAACGCGGACATAGAAATGTGTCCACACGCAAATTGATATGATGGAATTATTTGAACTAAGATGAGTGTTGATTAAACAGAAGAAGGGAAGAGTTCAGCAGTTCCTTAAGTTTAGGTGCCCAGTTACATTCAGTAGAGCACTACTATTCATCTTATACTGTTCAAAATGGTTCGTAGAACCTCATGGTCCAGAATTGTGGGGAAGACTGATACCAAAGTCGATCCAAGCAAGGCGCATTGACATGTTGTTTTCAGTGCAGGAAAAAGTAAATTATAAGCCGAATGTGGAAGCAGTATACTACCTGCGAAGCTATCGTCACTACAAGCCATTGCTGATTCCGGGAGATCCAGGATTGGAGAGTTTGGAAGTACTTGACAGCAAGAGAAGAAACACCTAGGGCTGGGGAGGCTCTCTTGAACCAAAGTGGTAATTTGATGTGTAACATTTCATAAAATGCACTATGGCTAAGATAACTTATTTGGCTAACTTTGGAGGTATATTCAATAGAGCAGACCCAGTACTGAATATAGCAGGCTATCTTAAAGTTAGGGGGATAACTATAGCAACGTAACTTTAGGACAGCTCTTTGGCCTAATGAGACTTAGATGGCTAAATCATCTGGCTAACTCTGAATATTGGGATTAGGAAGTTAAATAAGCTAGCTAACTCAACTCCTCCCAGTTACACCCCTGGAATGCACCTAACTTAACCATCTAAATTCTAGCCTCCTAATTTATTAGGAGGCTAGAATTTAGCCAGATATGTGCCCAAATATTCATTTAGGGTTCGATATTCGAAATTGCGTGCGCACATGGATGCAATGATTTTATAACATGGGCACATCAGCGTGCACATGTTATAAAATATGATTCCTGTGCGCACATGCGTGCCAGATTTTAATATCCACATGTGCATGTGCTGGCAGCTATCATCTCCCGCGCGCAAGGGGGGTATTTTACAAAAATATGCACGGCGACAAAAGTAGGCCTTTCCCAGTTCCCTCCCAGTATGCGCAAACTGGGAGGGAACTTCTCTATTTTATTTATTTATTTAGCATTTTTTATATACCGAGGTATAGCAGAGTTGCCTTCACTCCGGTTTACATACAGAACAACGTGTTACATTGAACGATGTTTGAAATTTAAAAATATCAAAAATTAACAATGATGAGCAAAGACATAACAAGGAGAATGAGTATAACATTCTCCTTGTTATGTCTTTTATGTTCCTTTTTATGTCTTTTATGTTCCTTTTTATGTTCTTTTTATGTTCCTTCTTTTTATGTTCCTTGTTATGTCTTTTATGTCTTTTTATGTTATGTCTTTTATTATTATTTTATTTTATTATTTTTATTATTTTATTTTATTATTATTTTATTTGTTATGTCTTTTATGTCTTTTTATGTCTTTTTATGTTCTTTTTATGTTCCTTCTTTTTATGTTCCTTGTTATGTCTTTTATGTTCCTTGTTATGTCTTGTTATGTTCCAGAGGACAGAGGAAATCTGTCCTCTGGAACAGACTTCCGACTGACCTAAGACTGGAACCTTGCCTTTATACCTTTCGAAGACAACTGAAGACGTGGCTTTTCCTCCAAGCCTTCCCCTAGTCAAAATGACACTTCGGACTCAGCTTAAGGAATGAGATAATTTCTTATCTCATAACCAGTTATATATTATTTATTTGTTGCTAATTTCCGCTCTACCTTTCTTCCTGGCTACTTTAGCCCCCAAGTTCTATGCCCTTGTTTTATGTAACTTTGCTTGATTCAGCCTTCTTGTTTTTTGGTTACTCTTGTTTTTTTCCCCTAAGTTCCATGTAAACCGGCCTGATGTGAATTCTATTCGTGAAGTCCGGTATAGAAATATATATAAAATAAATAAATAAATAAATAAATAAATAAATAACAGGATAACACAGGGTGGAAACCCTGAGTAGGTGAACAGAGATATCTGGGAACATTGAAAAACAGAGGACATCTGCATCATGAAACAGGGAGATTGATTGAAGGAGATATTGAAAGATAGCAGGCTATGTTAATATACTATAAGTTCATTGAGTGCAGTCTTTAAAAGATTGGCTGAGTAGCCAGGATTTTAGGTCTTTTTTGAAGGATTTTAAGTTTTCTTGATTGGTGAGGAAATGAGGTAATGAATTCCAGAGTTTTGGGCCAATAATGGAAAGGGCTCTGTTTCTGGTGGAGGATAATTTGGCCTGTGGGAGTGAGGGAATCACAAGTTGGATTTTACTAGTCGTTCTTGTTGTTCGTTGAGAGCAATGTAAGTGAATGATGTCATCAAAGGTGGAGTAATCGGCTTTGTATATTGCATTGTGAAGAATAGAGAGAACTTTGAATTCTACTCTTTTTTCAATAGGGAGCCTAACTACCCCTCCTCCCTTTTCCCCTCTTCTTCCTGACCCCTAAACTAACCCTATCTACCTAGAATTTTTTGTTTTAAAACTTACTTGCTCCTCCGAGCAGGTGTAAGTTCTGTGTGCTGGCCAGCGGCCAGCATGTGCTTCTCCAGGACAGGACCTAATGGCCACTGTTCCTGCCAGCCTGTGCCCTGCTCTGCCCCGGCCTGCCCAGACCCTGCCCCCCTGCCTGCCCCTTTCATCAAGCCAGGCACTTCTGCAGGTATCGGGAGGTACGCGCATGGCCAGGCCATTTTTTAAATGCGCTTGGCGTGCTCACAGCCCAACCACTCGCATATCCCCCGATTTTTGCACATACGGGCTTTTTAAAATTAGGGCTTTTGCTGGCTTACTCCTGCTTTTTCTGGCTAAATGCTTTTGAATACAGACCTCTATATGTCAAAATTTTAGTAAATGGAGTAGTCTCTGATTCCTTCTTTTGGAAAGAAGGACTAGGCAAGTGTGCCCTTTGACTCTGCTATTATATGTATTAGTACTAGAACCATTGGCTTTAAAATTACATAGTATGGCTAATTTTCAGTGTATAGCCCTTAAGAGAAAGATAACTAAAATATGTTTGCTGATGATATGACGTTAATTATAGGAAACCCCACAGTAAGTTTATTTGAAATTATAGATATAATACAGAGTTATGGAACTTTTTCGGGGTTGAAGATCAACTATGATACATAAGTAACCTTCCCCTTAGATCCTGCTCTACAGAACAGATGGGAGGGACCTTTTCAACAAAAATGGAATGCAGATACTATGTGTTGCACGCCCCATCTGCATCCAGGCCATGCATGGGCCTGCTCACCTCTCTGGCATCTCTGCAGGTCCCAGGTCGGCCTCCCCAGCGGCAGCCATGAGCACCTCCAGGCCTCGGCGTCCTGCAGCAGCAGTCGCCGGGCCTTCCATTGCACATCAGGCCTCACGCCAGAGTTCGGAGCCTCCCTTGGCATTGGCCACACCCCTACACGTGCGCGAGCGGACCGCCCGGCCTCTTGTAGGAACTACTTAAGGAAGTCCCTGCCCACACTTCCTTGCCTTGGCATGTGGTGAAGAGATCTTGATTCAAAGGTCATGGGTTCAAGTCCCACTCTGGTGCTTCCAAGAATAGATTCCACGCTTGTGGGTCCTAACCCACACATCAATGAATCAAAAAACGCTTGATTCCAAGCTTGTGGGTTCCAGCTCCCACTTCAAGATTTCCTAGAACTGGAACATTGCTGACCTGTTCAGTTGCTCACCCTGGACTTTGCTCCTGTTGATTGGCTCTGTGTCTGACCATTCTGACCAGTTCTTTGTGTTCCTCTGGAGACATGGCCCAGTAGAATGAAGATCAAGCATTGCTTTGGGTTGACATTGTGTGCTAGATTGTCACTGTGTATTAAACCTTGTTCCTGCATCCTACTGTTCTTCCGTCTGTCTCCCCAGGTAGTACCCTCCCACAGTCTTTTTGCCTGCCTGCCTCATGGCCTTGCCTGACTACTCCTTGGACTGACCCTTGGATTCTGACCTCTGCCTGTTTGACTACATCTCCTGATTCTGGCTCTGTCCCTTGCCTTGTCATTGCCTATGCTGTTCTGGTTCCTTGCTCCATTGGCACCTTAGTCTCAAGTCCGACTGCGCTCCCTTTGCTGTCTGTGGGCATGTCTGTCTAGCTCCTCTCCAGGAGGCCCACCTAAGTCCAAGTGGCCTGGGTCCTTATGGGCTCCACCCGGGGGGGGGGGGGGGGGGGTGGAGGGACTGCAGGCTTCCAGTGGTGAAGCTTATCCTAGCCTCTTTCTCCTCCAGTGCTCCGCTTCCTGTTCCTACCAGGGAGAGGTTCTCCACTGCTCCATGACAAGGGTCCACCCCCTGAGCGCAACACTATGAATATGGATTTGCATTCTATAGGGGATATGTATCAGTGTAATGTTGTGGATAACTTGCATAAGGTACAAGCAATGCTCAACAGATTGGTCTCATTCCCGTTATCCATTCTGGGGCACTGTGCAGTAATTAAAATGTTAGTGCTACCAAAAGTGTTGTACTGTCTCCAGATGCTCCCCGTTTGGGTTAGAGAGGAGAGACAAATGTACAGATCAGTACTTTCTGCTTTTATATGGCATAATAATGCGAGGATCAGTACTGACATGCTAATGAGTGAAATTGTCATTAATAGATCTAAGATTGTACAACATTGCATGTTTGATGAAATATATAAAAGATTGGGTCTTACTAAGCAATAAATATGATATAGAGGGTCTGTTGGAAGAATGGGTTTGGCCATTCAGATATACATTTAATCCATCTTCCTAAAACAGCAGTGCATGCGTTACAATGTAATAAATACTGGGTCTCAGCTTTCAAGAAAGCATGGAGATGGCGAAAGGGGGACAATAAAAGTTCTGTATTGGGACCCTTACTTTTCAATATATTTATAAATGATCTGGAAAGAAATACGACGAGTGAGGTAATCAAATTTGCAGATGACACAAAATTATTCAGAGTAGTTAAATCACAAGCAGGTTGTGATAAATTGCAGGAAGACCTTGTGAGACTGGAAAATTGGGCATCCAAATGGCAGATGAAATTTAATGTGGATAAGTACAAGGTGATGCATATAGGGAAAAATAACCCATGCTATAATTACACAATGTTGGGTTCCATATTAGGTGCTACAACCCAAGAAAGAGATCTAGGTGTCATAGTGGATAACACATTGAAATCGGTTCAGTGTGCTGCGGCTGTCAAAAAAGCAAACAGAATGTTGGGAATTATTAGAAAGGGAATGGTGAATAAAATGGAAAATGTCATAATATCTCTGTATCGCTTCATGGTGAGACAGCACCTTCAATACTGTGTACAATTCTGGTCGCCGCATCTCAAAAAAGATATAATTGCAATGGAGAAGGTACAGAGAAGGGCTACCAAAATGATAAGGGGAATGGAACAGCTCCCCTATGAGGAAAGACTAAAGAGGTTAGGACTTTTCAGCTTGGAGAAGAGACGGCTGAGGGGGGATATAATAGAGATGTTTAAAATCATGAGAGGTCTAGAACGGGTAGATGTGAATCGGTTATTTACTCTTTCGGATAATAGAAAGACTAGGGGGCACTCCATGAAGTTAGCATGTGGCACATTTAAAACTAATCGGAGAAAGTTCTTTTTTACTCAACGCACAATTAAACTCTGGAATTTGTTGCCAGAGGATGTGGTTAGTGCAGTTAGTATAGCTGTGTTTAAAAAAGGATTGGATAAGTTCTTGGAGGAGAAGTCCATTACCTACTATTAAGTTCACTTAGAGAATAACCACTGCCATTAGCAATGGTAACATGGAATAGACTTAGTTTTTGGTTACTTGCCAGGTTCTTATGGCCTGGATTGGCCACTGTTGGAAACAGGATGCTGGGCTTGATGGACCCTTGGTCTGACCCAGTGTTACAGGACCGGGCCCTGCCCCGGTCCCTCCACTCACCGCGGGGCCGGCCCGGCCCGTCCGATGCGCTCTTCAGCTCCCCGGGCCTGCACCGCCGCCGGCCGCGGCATCTCCACCGCGAGGGAGACGCCGCCGACTTCCGTCGATGGCCCCGCCCCCCAGGCACGCACGCGCGCAGGGACTCCCCTCTTAAAGGGACCAGCGTGGGAAATTCGAAGATGGCCGGCAGATGACGTCAGACGCTGCAGGGTATATCACCCTGCAGCTCAGAAGAGATCTTCGCCTTGCAACAAGGTTCCTGGTCTCCAGTCTGCTGTTGCTGCATTCCTGGTTTGCTCTCGTCTTGACCCGGCTTGTCTCCTGACTCTCCTCTGCTCCTTCCTTGGTTCAGGTTCTTCGTCCCGTTCTATGCTGCCCTCCTGTTCGGACTGATTCTACTGGACTTCGACCCCTGGATTGGCTGCGGACCGCTCTCTGGACTTCGACCCCTGGATTGGCTGCGGACCACTCTTCGGATTCCGACTCCTGGACTGACTTTTCGGATTATCGACCTGCTGGAGGCGCCAGCCATCTGGAACCTACGACCTGCAGGAGGCGCCTGCTTCCAGACCATCTTCAGTCTTCCAGGGATCGCCTAAGTCCCAGCGGCCGGGTTCCTATGGGCTCCTCCTGGGGGGACTCCGGCTTCCAGGGTGAATCTCCAAAAGTCCCAGCGACTGGCTTCCTAAGGGCTCCTCTCGGGGGAGTGCCGGTCTCCAGGGTGAAGACTCTACAATCTCCAGTCATCCATCCTTCCTCTGGGTACCAAGTCCTTGGTTGCATAGGACTCCGCAGTAGTCCAGTATCAGCTTGCTCTGAGTTCCTCGAACCGCCTCCCGGTTGGGATACCTGCTGGGGTCTTCTACAGCACTCCATCCTTTGTTCCAACTGGTCCAAGGGTCCACGAACACAACACCCAGTATGGCACTTTCTTATGTTCTTTCTTATGTTCCCCTTATTTGCAATTGGTTGGTAACAGGGATTTCTGAAGTGGGACTTACTACATCAGTGTTTCACTCTTGGGAGTGGAAGTGACTGTACTGTCTTTAACAGCTGATAGATCCTGGTGGTTAGTGCTGCTTTTGTATAGCAGGTTTTGTACATAGGTTCTGAATTTCTTTTTTGCAGGCTTTTATTTTACTTCACAAATATTCTTTCCAACAACTGCATGATCAATAGGAAATAGTGGCTAATACCTTTTTATTTGCAAATTCAGCATTATAGTCTAAAGATTAGTCATAGTGATCTGGACAGTATTACACTTTCAGAGGATGAAGAGACTTTTTTGGAGACTACTCTCAAATTTAATAAGATTAGAATCTGGTTTTTACTACTAAATACAATCTATACCTCATCACATTGCTAAGCTGATGAATGTTTGGAAAGAAGACCTGGGACCAGATTTAGTGGAGCCAGATATTCTGTAAGCTTATTTGGCTATGTATCTCTATCTTTTACCTGCTAATCTAAGAGAGATCTATTATAAAGTGTTACATAGATATTATCTCACCAGAACTAAAGGTGTTCAGATGCATTTGTGGGAGTCTGATAAATGTTTGAAATGCAATCATCTCCGTGCAGTTTCTGTCTCGTGGTCAAGGAGTGTCATAAAATACAGAATTTTTAGCGACATGTTTGTGGATTTATGGAGAGGATTGTGGAAAGTTCAATTTTGTATTTCCATTTATTTGAAAAAAATGTTAAATTACCAAAAGGAGGAAGACAATTTTTTGCAGGTTTGCTCACAATAACAAAGAAAATGATTCTTGCCAAGTGGCTTAATGATGAGCTTCCTATATTTAATGATTGGAAGATGGCAATGAAACAATTTGCATCATTAGAATTGTTACAACAAGGAGAATTGCAGGGTAATAGTGCACTGATATTTTTGTTTCTGGGATAAAGTACTTAAAATGAATTAAGGGTGGTTATTGTCCGTACCAAATGGTATGTTATCTAAATATTAGCTAATTGCTGCATGATTGTCGGTAGAGAAAGTATGTGTGTGGAGAGTAAGGGATGGATGATGTATGTACTTTTCTGACTTTTCTTGTTTTTAGTTATAAATTTTAGTATAAGTTATGTTAAAGAATTAGGGATTATAATTATACATTGTATTTTTTTTCCACCTTTTTACTTTATTTATTTTTATATATTGATTTTGTTTTTTGTTATGTAGTTTTTTTGTTTAATTATCTTACTTAGTTTTTCTTATATTTTGAAGTTGTGAACCGTCTTGGTCAGACTTTGTCTGTGAAAGTCGGTATATAAAATGTTTTAAATAAATAAATAAATAAATGTATGAATAAAAGGGAACTGGAAAAAAGGAAAAATTTAGTGAGATATAGTTTTGTAATGCTAGCTTATTAATCCTTCATTTCCAATGTCAGTTTGAACAAACTATTATGGGATTGTAGTTTGCAATGGTCATTCTCACTTAATAAAAATTATTATTAAAAGAAAAGAAAAAGAAAAAGCACTTTCACGAGTCTCATATTGATAGTCCTAGTGCCCTGATGACACATCAAGGAGGCCCCTTTGAGAGGACTTGAGAGACCCTGATGGATTGTGTATGTGCAGCAACAAATTCATCCTCTGAGCTGATCATTTTCTGAACAAGGCAGGCTACTTTATATTGAATTGAATTAATATTGATGTTCTAGGGCCGTGATGGTGAACTCTAGTTCTTGAGTGCCACAAACAGGCCAGGTTTTCAGGATATTCATAATGAATAAGCATGAGATAGATTTGCATACAATGGAGGCAGTGAATGCAAATCTTTCTTATGAATATTCATTGTGAAAATCCTGAAACCTGGCCTGTTTGTGGTATTCAAGGACTCGAATTCGCCATCATTATTCTCGGGCCTGGTGAAATATTTGTACTGCTGCCTTTTAATAGGTACAATTGCTGCTGGGTGAATCCTGGTGGTTAGTGCTGCTTTTGTGTGGCAGGTTTTCTACATAGGTTCTGAATTTCTTTTTTGCAGGGTTTTGTTTTATTTCACAAAGTGTCTGGCAGAGGAAAGTGTTTATGTTGCTGTTACTGAGGCAACACCAGATTTTGCATATATAATTTATTTTGTATGATGAATTGTAAGGGGAAATATCCTAGGTCCATTGTTGGGGGAATTCCTGTGGATGTGTAGTAGGTATTGGGTTACAGAACTGGAGGTACAGGTTTTATATTGAGATTCTATCCGTATTATATAGATTCCAGACTTCACTCCCATAACCATTTAGAAGAATTGGTTGAATGATGCTATCAATTAATTATGATAAAAGTTTTACTGGGTGGTTGAAACAGGCCGGGTAATGTTTGGTTGCATAGAATGTCCTTAGAATTTTCTCATATTGTGTCTTTTATAGCCAATTTAAAAGCAGAGGGCCATGCTGTGAGGCTGGGTGTAATGTGAGTAAATGTCACTTTGATTTGCCCTTCTTCATACTCAGCTTGCCTTTCCTCCTCACCACCACAAATACTTCTCTCAACAGGTGTCACTGGGCTTAATTCACAAGGCACTTCAATTTAAGAGCCTAAAAAGGGGGTGGAGCCATGGCAAAGGACAGAACTTAGGTGCTCAGGGTTAATTTCCAGTGCTGACCTGCTGTTAGGTGCCTCAGGTTAGTCCATCTAAAGCTAAAGTTGGGCACCTATATTCCAAGCTGTGAAGTAGAGGAGCAGCCTAGTGGTTGTAGCAGTGGACGATGCTACAGGGAAGTCAGGGTTCAAATCCCACAGCTGTTCTATATGACCTTCAGCAAGTTATTCATCCTCCCCTGCCTTACATGCAGACTGAAATTGTGAGCCCATTGGGGACAAGGAAATACAGAGAGTACTTGAATGTAACCTGTTTTGAAAAACCTAAAAAGCCAACTAAATCTAAACAAAGACATTTTGTAAGCAAAATACTTTTTGAATATGAGTGGCTAGTTTAGGCATCTAACTTACGTGTGTATATTTGATTACTCAGTGCTCTCAGAATATCAGCCTTTATATAACTAGGAGAGTGAATAACCCTTTTGAGTGGGGTTGGTGTAAGGCCTGGTAATAGAGAGAATATAGGGTAACTTTGCCTCTTGTGTGTGCCAAATAAGTTTTTCTATTTTCTAAAATACACTATATAGCTGATATTCCATTTTAGGATAGTATTTAGAATTGATATCCTCTCATTCCTTCAGACTTCATAGCAGTTTACAATATCAATAACAAAATACATTATAATTATATAAGCTTTGATAAACAAGATTCCTGCTCCCATGAGATTATCATGTGTTAGAGCCTTTCAGTGTGCATTGAGCTATGTCTGGATCTGAGTGATGTGTTTTGGACCTGTCAAAAAAGAATATTCAGTACTGCAAAGACTACAAGCCATCACAGCCAAGAGGAAGGAATATAAAAATACATCAAAAACCCGTGTATGCTCTAGGGATGTGAATCGTTTTCCATATCGTCTTAACGATAGAAATCGTGTGGCAGGGCAAGAAAATCGTCTTAGGCATGATTTTTTAGTTAAAAAATCGTTAAAAATTGTTTTTTCCGATTAGTGCGCACTAACTCGAGTTAGTGCGCACTAACGGGAGTTAGTGCGCACTAACTGGGAGTTAGTGCGCACTAACTGAAAATGATACAATTTGACACTTTTCAGGTCAGTTAAGGTCAGTTTAGGAATGAATATGTATTCCTATTGGCTGCCCTCTTATTTATTCATGTTACCAAGTTTCCTACTGACAGTATATGGGGGATGGGAAATGGAAACAGTTGGTAGCTTGACAAAACAAGTAATGTGATCAGTCAATGTGACTAGAACTTGTGCCCTAACCCTGATACCAGGGGTATTGTGATCTTCCTGCACACAGTGCCCTATCCCTATTAATACCAGGAGTGTTGTGATCTTCCTGCACACAGTGCCCTATCCCTAATACCAGGGGTGTTGTGATCTTCCTGCACACAGTGCCCTATTCCTGATACTGGGGGTGTTGTGATCTTCCTGCACACAGTGCCCTATTCCTGATACCGGGGGTGTTGTGATCTTCTTGCACACATCCCGATATCAGAGATAGGGCACTGCATGCAGGAAGATCACAACACTCCTGGTATTAATAGGGATAGGGCACTGCATGCAGGAAGATCACAACACTCCTGGTATTAATAGGGATAGGGCACTGCATGCAGGAAGATCACAACACCCCTGGTATCAGGGATAGGGCACTGTGTGCAGGAAGATCACAATACCCCGGAGGAGTGAGGGTCAGGCAGCTCCCCCCTGTCTGTGAAGCCAGCCTCTCACTAGTAATGCAGGGAGGGAGCTGTCTCAGACTTCACCATCCTCCCCCCCCCCCTTACCCACACACCATTCACTAGCTGGGACATGGGGGAAGTCAGGAGTGAGGGTCAGGCAGCTCCCCCCTGTCTGTGAAGCCAGCCTCTCACTAGTAATGCAGGGAGGGAGCTGTCTCAGACTTCACCATCCTCCCCCCCCCCTCACCCACACACCATTCACTAGCTGGGACATGGGGGAAGTCAGGAGTGAGGGTCAGGCAGCTCCCCCCTGTCTGTGAAGCCAGCCTCTCACTAGTAATGCAGGGAGGGAGCTGTCTCAGACTTCACCATCCTCCCCCCCCCCCCCCTCACCCACACACCATTCACTAGCTGGGACATGGGGGAAGTCAGGAGTGAAGGTCAGGCAGCTCCCCCCTGTCTGTGAAGCCAGCCTCTCACTAGTAATGCAGGGAGGGAGCTGTCTCAGACTTCACCATCCTCCCCCCCCCCTCACCCACACACCATTCACTAGCTGGGACATGGGGGAAGTCAGGAGTGAGGGTCAGGCAGCTCCCCCCTGTCTGTGAAGCCAGCCTCTCACTAGTAATGCAGGGAGGGAGCTGTCTCAGACTTCACCATCCACCCCCCCCCCCCCCCCTCACCCACACACCATTCACTAGCTGGGACATGGGGGAAGTCAGGAGTGAGGGTCAGGCAGCTCCCCCCTGTCTGTGAAGCCAGCCTCTCACTAGTAATGCAGGGAGGGAGCTGTCTCAGACTTCACCATCCTCCCCCCCCCCCCCCCCCCACCCACACACCATTCACTAGCTGGGACAGGGGGGAAGTCAGGAGTGAGGGTCAGGCAGCCCCCCCCTGTCTGTGAAGCCAGCCTCTCACTAGTAATGCAGGGAGGGAGCTGTCTCAGACTTCACCATCCTCCCCCCCCCCCTCACCCACACACCATTCACTAGCTGGGACATGGGGGAAGTCAGGAGTGAGGGTCAGGCAGCTCCCCCCTGTCTGTGAAGCTAGCCTCTCACTAGTAATGCAGGGAGGGAGCTGTCTCAGACTTCACCATCCTCCCCCCCCCCTCACCCACACACCATTCACTAGCTGGGACATGGGGGAAGTCAGGAGTGAGGGTCAGGCAGCTCCCCCCTGTCTGTGAAGCCAGCCTCTCACTAGTAATGCAGGGAGGGAGCTGTCTCAGACTTCACCATCCTCCCCCCCCCCCCCCTCCCCCACACACCATTCACTAGCTGGGACATGGGGGAAGTCAGGAGTGAGGGTCAGGCAGCTCCCCCCTGTCTGTGAAGCCAGCCTCTCACTAGTAATGCAGGGAGGGAGCTGTCTCAGACTGGTATCAGGGTTAGGGCACTGTGTGCAGGAAGATCACAACACTCCTGGTATTAATAGGGATAGGGCACTGTAAGAGATGACTGTAGTAGATTGAATAAAGATCTGATGTTTCTGCTCTCCTCACACCAAACAAAAACAACACACAAGCAGAGAAGCCCTTCTTACAAAGCTGAGCTAGTGAGTTAAGTAGGAGGAAAAGTAAACATACTGGTGCCAGTGTGGCTACTTAAAAAATACACTTACCAACAATCAATTACATATATTTGAACTGTGTACAGTTCCAGCCAGGACCACCTTTCTAAAATGCACAGTGATTGGCAAATTCAACATGCACTAGCATTTCAGGTGCCTGCTAACAAAAATAATAAACAAACAAGTTCTAGGACCGTGAGTGCTGATCATTACATTACTTTTTTTGTCAAGCTTCCAACTGTTTCCATTTCACATCCCCCCAACCATATTGGTAACATCAATAGATAAGAGCACAGCCAGCCAATAGGAATACATACATACATATTCATTCCTAAGTGACCTTTACTGACCTGGGAAGTGTGAACACTTTGTTTCATTTTCTGTTGGTGTTCGTTAGTTTCCAGTTCCATTTCCCATCCCCCCAACCATCACCTCAGTGGTAACCTTGGTAACATCAATAGATAAGAGGGCAGCCAGCCAATAGGAACACATATTCATTCCTAACTGACCTTCAGTGACCTGGAAAGTGTTTATTTGTATCATTTTCAGTTAGTGCGCACTAAATCGAGTTAGTGCGCACTAACGGGGAGTTAGTGCGCACTAACTCGAGTTAGTGCGCACTAACACGATTTAACGATTTTTAACGATAAATCGTTAGAATTTCTATTGTATCGTGTTCTATAACGATTTAAGATGATATAAACATTATCGGACGATAATTTTAATCGTTGAAAAACGATTCACATCCCTAGTATGCTCTCCTGTGAATGACAAATGCTCTGCAAGAACCAGAATCTATCACTCACAGTGTTAACACATTGGGAAAATGACTGCACTGTTTAGCTTGCACAGAGAACAGCACTACAAAGCCAGCAGAAAAGGAAGCCAAAGGAATGCTGGAAGACCATTTAAGAAAGAAAAGGAGCAATTTGGCTGGCTCTGTCTGTGTGTGCAGGATGGGGATGGCCAGGAGTTGGAGCCAGGAGCCATGAAGAGAGAGTGCATATGGCAGCTCTGCAATCAGTTCTTCTCCTGAAGAACTAATTATCAAGAGGGAGAGACAGAAGTCTGCTCTAGGAAATAGAGTGGCAGACAGCTGTTCTTACTTCATAGCTGAGCTGCATGTAAAATCCCAACAAGGGACAGAGGAACCAGATGCTGAGAGAGTGAGAGATTTCCTTTCCAGAGATATCCAGGCCCAGGAGTACATGGCTGGATCACCCTCCTAAGAGACTGAGTTAAGTAATCTAAACTTTGCACAGAGAATATTTTAACAGAGCGGGGAGATCTATTTCTTTGCCTTTTGTCACAAATTTCACATCTCATCTTAAATGCTTCAGCTATTTAGTTGACGTCAAGCATAAACCCTTACTGGTGGGTCCTAGATAGCATTTTAGACAGTGCTGGGGAGGAGCTGGCTAACATGGTACATGTGAGAACCAATGACATAGGAAATGTGAGAGGGAGGTTCTGGAAGCCAAATTTAGGCTTTTAGTAGAAAGCTGAAATCCAAAACCTCCAGGATAGCATTCTCTGAAATGCTCCCTGTTCCATGCGCAGGTCTGGAAAGAAATATGACAAGTGAGGTAATCAAATTTACAGATAATACAAAATTGTTCAGAGTAGTTAAATCACAAGCAGATTGTGATAAATTGCAGGAAGACCTTGTGAGACTGGAAAATTGGGCATCGAAATGGCAGATGAAATTTAATGTGGATAAGTGCAAGATGATGCACATAGGGAAAAATAACCCATACAATAGTTACACAATGGGGTCATTTTCCAAGGAGTTACTGCAGGAGATAATTCCGCAAATCGCGCTAACAGCCGTTAACGCGATTTGCGAATGCAAATTTTTAATTTTGTATTCAGGGGGCGGAGTTGGGGCGGAGCATATGTTAAGTAGCAAAGAGTTATCGTGTGCCGCGAAACAGCCGCAGTGTTAGCGCGGCTCCTAACGCGGCCAATAGCTACACCTCTTTCATTTGCGGTACGTTGTGCACTAGAGGCTGGTAAAGGTTTATCGCGGTTCACGATGTTTCCAGCCAGCCTGTTTCAGTGTTGAGAGAGAGAGAGAGAGAGAGAGACGTACCAACAGAACAGTGGTCTCTTGTGAAGATTTGCTGGCCTTCGGAGTGAGGAAACTCACTCCAAGATGAGATTTTGGCAAGGTTCTCTCAACCTAGCTTGATGGACACTCTACCTGGGCAACAACAAGCTAGGTTGAGAGAACATTGTCCAAATCTCATCTTGGAGTGAGTTTCCCCACTCCGAAGGCCATCAAATCTTCACAAGAGACCACTATTCTGTTGGTACATCTCACGTTGAATGTGAAAGTGGCCCCCAAACCCCTACACTCATACCTAATCCCCACCTCGAGTTACTAGGTGAGCCTCTCATAGGGATACAAATACCTGTCTAGGGAAGAGACACTATAGCAAGTCTCTCTCTCTCTCTCTCTCTCTCTCTCTCTCTCTCTCTCTCTCTCTCTCTCTCTCTCTCTCTCTCTCTCTCTCTCTCTCTCTCTCTCTCTCTCCACGCTGGGGAAACTTTGTGAATGGTGAAAACATTGTGGCATGTGACTTTCCCCACTGCATGAAAAAAGCCTCATTTGCATGGGAAATGCCCCTTAATGTGATATTGGTAAATGAGGCCCAATGTTAGGTTCCATTTTAGGAGCTACCACCCAAGAAAGAGATCTAGGTGTCATAGTGGATAACACATTGAAATCATCAGTTCAGTGTGCTGCAGCAGTCAAAAAAGCAAACACAATGTTGGGAATTATTAGAAACAGAATGGTGAATAAAACGGAAAATGTCATTATGCCCCTGTATCACTCCATAGTGAGACTGTACCTTGAATAATGTGTACAAGTCTGGTCGCTGCATCTCAAAAAAGATATAGCTGCGATTGAGAAGGTACAGAAAAGAGCGACCAAAATGATAAAGGGAATGGAACAGCTCCCCTATGAGGAAAGACTAAAGAGGTTAGGACTTTTCAGCTTGGAGAAGAGACAGCTGAGGGGGAATATGATAGAGGTGTTTAAAATCATGAAAGGTCTAGAAGGGGTAAATGTGAATCAGTTATTTACTCTTTCGGATAATAGAAAGGCTAGTTAGCATGTGGCACATTTAAAACAAATCAGAGAAAGTCCTTTTTCACTCAATGCACAATTAAACTCTGGAATTTGTTGCCAGGGGATGTGGTTAGTGCAGTTAGTGTAGCTTTGTTTAAAAAAGGATTGGATAAGTTCTTGGAGGAGAAGTCCATTACCTGCTATTAAGTTGACTTAAAAAATAGCCACTGCTATTTTTAGCAACAGTAACATGGAACAGACTTAATTTTTGGTTACTTGCCAGGTTCTTATGGCCTGGATTGGCCACTGTTGGAAACAGGATGCTGGGCTTGATGGACCCTTGGTCTGACCCAGCATGGCATGTTCTTATGTTCTTATATTGGTCCCTTTCCCATGTTACGCCACCTGGGTCCTGTTACCTACTGACTTCAGTTGCCCTCAGTTATGCGTGCTGCCAGCGGCAGCCCTGCGGGTGGCCCTCTCACCTTCTCAGACGGACTCCATCTCCTGGCTTCTCTTCGCTGGTGGCGGTGGGCCGCCAGTTCCTACCTCGGGTTTCCTCCGGTGCCTCCGGCCCTGTCACGCCACCTAGTGTTGCCAGCCACCATGTCCCTGTTCATCGGGCCTCTCCACTTGGCCCGCAGAAAGATGCCACCATCAGGGCCATGCCCCTTCCTAGGCATGCGCGCATCATTGATTCTTTTAAAGGGCCAGTGGCGGGAACCTGGCCGCGGACCCGGATGCTGACGTCAGACTCTTCAGCATATAAAAGCCCAGGCCTTGCTCCATAGCGTTGCCTTTGCAACAGGTCTCCTCATACTCCAAGTACTCGTTGCTGTTCCTAGATTCTTCTCATCGTGTGTTCCTTTTTCCCTGTGGTTCCCGGTTCCTGTTCTCCTAGTTCTTGTTCATCTATGTGTTGGACTGACTTATTGGATTTGACCTCTGCTATGCCTGACTACTTTTCAACGTCTCGCCAGCCCCGGACCTCCGCTACGCCTGACTACGCTTCAGTTTCTCTCCAGCTTCGGACCTCCGCTATGCCTGACTACTCTTCAGCTTCTCTCCAAACCTGGACCTCTGCTACGCCTGACTACTTTTCAGCTTCTCTCCATCCCCGGACCTCTACTACGTTTGACTAAGCCTGCCTTCTCCATACCTTGACCACTGCCTTGTTTGACTACGCCTGCCTTCTCCGTGCCCTGACCACTGCCTTGAACGACTACACTACAGACTATTCAGTGGCCAGAGTTCTACGTTGCTTGCCACAACTTCTACTCATCACCGGCTCTAACACTAGCCTGTCAGTGACGCCTCTCCTTGCCTATCCTCTGGACGTGGACTTTCAAGGCTTCAGCCTTCATTTGCTTAAGTGCCTTCAGTCTCTTCTTGTTCCTTTGGTGCCTGAGTTCCAGTACCGAATCCAGTCCAGGATAGGACTGCGCCATCTACCGACTGCTGTCTCTGGGCTGAATCACCTATCTTCTCTAACTAACATCGAGGCCCACCTAAGTCCTGCTGGCCCCAGCACCCAAAGGCTCAACCCGAGGGTAACGAGGGCTGGTATAGGTGAAGCTCCAGTGGCCTCTAGCTTCAGCCCTCTCCACCTGCTGATGGTGGGGACCCGTAGGTCCTCGCCTACGGGTTGCGTCAACACCATTTCAGCCCAAGGGTCCACCTCCGACGCAACAGCCTCCTCACTCAAAATTTACAATGTGTTTCATGTTTCCCTGTTGAAGCCTCTGATTCTCTCTGGATTTTTGAGGAAAACCACTGGATCCCGTACCGCTATCCTCCGAGGCTGATGTCACCTAACAGGTCTGAGACGTCTTGGACATCAGGAAACATGGCAGAAGACGGGAGTACCTCCTGTCATGGGAGGGCTTCGGGCCTGAAGAAAACAGCTGGGAGCCCATGGCCAATATCCTGGACAAGGATCTCATTCGACAGTTCTATGCCAAGCATCCTCACAAACCCAAACCCCTGGGGAGAGGACCTTAAGAGGGGGGTACTGTTATACTCGTCGGTTGCAGATGGCTGCCACCACAAGGTACTTACTTCCTACACTGCTCTCCTGCTCTCCCTGGGGCTGCTTATGGTTTGGGCCAGCCTTTATTGCCACGTTCCCCGGATCTCCTCATGGCGGCCTGGACGCCGCCGCCAACTTATTTATATCTGGGCCTCCCTAGATGCACGCGGGCACCACAGGGCCCTTCTAAGAAGCCTCATCGGTAGGAACTTCGGGGGCGTCTCCTGTTGATGACATCATCAGGCCGGTGTACTTAAACTCTACCTCTGCCCTCAGCTAGCCGACTTGGCAACAAGTTCCGCTCGTCTTCGACGACTGCCCTCGTGTTCCTGAGACTCGCTTGTGCCTTGGACCTGGACCCTGTCTGGTACCCGCTCCTCGGGGGCCAGTGCTGCATTGGGGACTCGCTCCCCTTGCCTACCCCACTCCTCGGGCTGGCTCTGCGTTTCTGGGGTTCTACCTACAAGGCCTCTCATTCCTCGGGACTACCTCTGGGACATCTCAGCTTCCAGTGAGTGTTACAAAGGGACTTCCCCGCTCCTTGGGGTTGCGCCCATGACCTGAATGAAACTGCCTGCATCTCCCGCTCCACAGGACATTTTACTGTGACTACCCTGGCTTCCCGGTCCTCAGGATTGTGCCTTCCAGCTTCTTGGTACATTGCATGCTTCCCCTCTCCTCGGGGTCGCACCAACCTACTTCAGAGAGACTTCCAAACATCCCCACGCTCTTCAGGGTGGTGTTCCGTCATCACCAGAGGATCAGTTCGGGGCTTCCCTGTCCTGGGAGTTGGCCTACGACGTTGCATCATCATCCTACGCTCTGCAGCTCCTCCCCTCGGGGTTGCCCTCTGGAGTATCTCCTGCTTGGTCAAGTCTCATACTCCCTGCTCTGCAGCCTGATTGGCATCCTTGGGGTCCCTCTCCAGGTATTGCCTCCAGCTTCACATTCTCGGGGATTCTCTCCTGGCACCGCAGAACCTCTCCATTGCCTCACCCAGAGCTCTCCGCTGTCTCTGACCTCGCCTCCCGACAGTGCAGACCTGTGGGGCCCTCCCCACAGTCAGTAACAACCTGCACCTCTGGCCAAGGGTGCATATACCCACAAATCTTAACATCCTCACCTAGCCATTTTTTTTCACTTTTAAGACGATAACAGTCACTTACTCAAGATATTGAGCAGGAATAAATATACATGAGGAAGGTGCTACATTTATATTTGTCAATTGCTTATAAACTAGCAACTTACTTGTATAAATGTTGGTCCCTTCCTGGACTGCCCATGGCCCGCCCCTTTTAATGTGCAAATTTACTCTCAGACCTTGATTTACATGTGTATATAGTTTTCTAAAATAGCTAATATTTGCATATTTGCTATTTTACATGCATAAATGCAATTTTTTATGCATGTAACTTTTGAAAATTCACCTTATAGTGTGCATACTTTTAACTGGGCTAAACAGAGGTGTCCCTATGGGCATATTTAATTTTGGGTGGGGGATAGAGTAAAGCAATATATATTCATAGAATTTTCAAATGTACACAATATTAAAATGTAAGCATGCTTCAGTACAGGTTTCTTTACAGACTGAAACACTTTCCTTGGATACTGAAGCAGGCATTGTAAAGCCAAAGAACAGAGTCAAAAAAAGGGTTTGAATTTGTACATGTTTGAAACTTGTGAGCAGTAGTGCTAATTGTCAGGGCTTCAGCCCTGGTCTTGATGAATGGCATTGCTGCTCATTTCTAATTTGTGCTAATTCAACCCCTTTTTGTGTCCATTACCAAGGGCTTAATTTTGGGCAGAACTGCATTCTACCACCTTTTTCTGGGACCCATGTAAAACAGTTGTGGCACAAAGAGTAGGGATGTGAATCGTGTGC
Organism: Rhinatrema bivittatum; assembly: GCF_901001135.1. Lineage (NCBI taxonomy): Eukaryota > Metazoa > Chordata > Amphibia > Gymnophiona > Rhinatrematidae > Rhinatrema > Rhinatrema bivittatum. The sequence goes on from NC_042615.1 coordinate 423,185,821, forward strand.
CATATCGTCCTAACGATAGAAATCGTGTGGCAGGAGAATCGTTAAAAATCGTTTTTTCCGATTAGTGCGCACTAACGGGAGTTAGTGCGCACTAACTCCCAGTTAGTGCGCACTAACTCCCGTTAGTGAGCACTAACAGAAAATGATACAATTTGACACTTTTCAGGTCAGTTAAGGTCAGTTTAGGAATGAATATGTATTCCTATTGGCTGCCCTCTTATTTATTCATGTTACCAAGGTTCCCACTGACAATATATGGGGGATGGGAAATGGAAACAGTTGGTAGCTTGACAAAAAAAGTAATGTGATCAGTCAATGTGACTAGAACTTGTGCCCTAACCCTGATACCAGGGGTGTTGTGATCTTCCTGCACACAGTGCCCTAACCCTGGCACCAGGGGTGTTGTGATCTTCATGTACACAGTGCCCTATCCCTATTAATACCAGGAATGTTGTGATCTTCCTGCACACAGTGCCCTATCCCTATTTATACCAGGAGTGTTGTGATCTTCCTGCACACAGTGCCCTAACCCTGGCACCAGGGGTGTTGTGATCTTCCTGTACACAGTGCCCTATCCCTATTAATATCAGGAGTGTTGTGATCTTCCTGCACACAGTGCCCTATCCCTAATACCAGGGGTGTTGTGATCTTCCTGCACACAGTGCAGCTCCCCCCTGTCTGTAAAGCCAGCCTCTCACTAGTAATGCAGGGAAGGAGCTGTTTCAGCCTCACCATCCTCCCCCCCCCTCACCCACACACCATTCACTGGCTGGGGCATGGGGGAGGGGAGGAGTGAGGGTCAGGCAGCTCCCCCCTGTCTGTGAAGCCAGCCTCTCACTAGTAATGCAGGGAGGGAGCTGTCTCAGACTTCACCATCCTCCCCCCCCTCACCCACACACCATTCACTGGCTGGGACATGGGGGAAGTCAGGAGTGAGGGTCAGGCAGCTCCCCCCTGTCTGTGAAGCCAGCCTCTCACTAGTAATGCAGGGAGGGAGCTGTCTCAGACTTCACCATCCTCCCCCCCCCCCCCTCACCCACACACCATTCACTGGCTGGGGCATGGGGGAAGTCAGGAGTGAGGGTCAGGCAGCTCCCCCCTGTCTGTGAAGCCAGCCTCTCACTAGTAATGCAGGGAGGGAGCTGTCTCAGACTTCACCATCCTCCCCCCCCCCCTCACCCACACACCATTCACTGGCTGGGACATGGGGGAAGTCAGGAGTGAGGGTCAGGCAGCTCACCCCTGTCTGTGAAGCCAGCCTCTCACTAGTAATGCAGGGAGGGAGCTGTCTCAGACTTCACCATCCTCCCCCCCCTCACCCACACACCATTCACTGGCTGGGACATGGGGGAAGTCAGGAGTGAGGGTCAGGCAGCTCCCCCCTGTCTGTGAAGCCAGCCTCTCACTAGTAATGCAGGGAGGGAGCTGTCTCAGACTGGTATCAGGGATAGGGCACTGAGTGCAGGGAGATCACAACACCCCTGGTATCAGGAATAGGGCACAGGTTCTAGTCATATTGACTGATCACATTACATTTTTTGTCAACTACCAACAGTTTCCATTTCCCATCCTCCCAACCATCACCTCAGTTGGAACCTTGGTAACATCAATAGATAAGAGGGCAGCCAGCCAATAGGAATACATATTCATTCCTAACTGACCTTTACTGACCTGGAAAGTGTCAATAATTTGTATCATTTTCTGTTAGTGTTCCTGAGTTTCCATTTCCATTTCCCATCCCCCCACCATCACCTCAGTGGGAACCTTGGTAACATCAATAGATAAGAGGGCAGCCAGCCAATAGGAATACATATTCATTCCTAACTGACCTGGAAAGTGTCAATTTGTATCATTTTCTGTTAGTGCGCACTAACGGGAGTTAGTGCGCACTAACACGATTTAACGATTTTTAATGATAAATCGTTAGAATTTCTATTGTATTGTGTTCTATAACGATTTAAGACGATATTAAAATTATCGGACGATAATTTTAATCGTTAAAAAACGATTCACATCCCTAACAAAGAGTACTGGAGCTGCTTATCCTGAGACAAGGTCAACCACATGGCTTTGATTCAGGTAAGTGTGTGTGAGAGAGAGTTTTCACCTGGCTCTGGTCCTACCCCTTTGTACAGGTCACACCTGGCCCTGACCATCTCCCCCCATCCCCAACAGTTCCACTTCGCTTTTGTCTAGAAATTAAGCCCTGTTTTAACTTAGATGTGGATATGCAGCCACTCAGACCTTATTATGAGCAATTTTTGGACTTGATTCAAACCAAAGGATGGGATCAGGATGTCTGTGAGGCAACTCATACACTTGGCCATACGCTTGCCTTGAGTTTTTTAAAATGCTTCCCAAATTTTATTAGATTCATCATCACCTACTGTGACCTTGGTACCTTGATCTGACCTTTTTTATTATCCTTTAGTTGTACAGTGTTGCGCCTGAGGTGGACCCTTGGGCCGAGGTGGGGTTGACGCTACCCATAAGAGGGATCCTATGGGTCCCCACTGTCGGCAGGCGGAGAGGGCTGACAGACGGAGGCCGGCTGGCGCTTCACCAATACCAGCCCTCGTTCCCTGCGGGTTGAGTCTTTGGGTGCCGGGGCCGGCTGGACTTAGGTGGACTCTGTCAGTGGTCGTCGATGGGTAGATCGAGATCAGCCCAGAGGCAGCAATTAGTGTAGGTAACAGTCTGTACTTGACAAGGCGGAGTCCCGGAACCCGGGCGCCAATAGGAACACAGTCTGACAGAGGGCGCCCAAGCAAGAGCAGGCCGAAGCCTGAATGAATCATGTCCATGACAAAGGCTGAAGAGGCGTTTTTAAGCAAGCTGGGTTCAAGACTGGCAGCAGGCTGGAAGCAGTGGCAAGCAAGGCTGAGGTCTGGACGAGGAGAGAGTCAAAGGATGGTCAGACGAAGCAAAAGTCCAGGGCTGGAGAGAAGCAATGGCATGGTCAGGCGATGCAGAGGTCCGGGGCTGGAGAGAGGCAATGGAGTAGTCAGGCAATGCAGAGGTCCAGGGTTGGAGAGAGGCAACGGAGGAGTCAGGCGATGCAGAGGTCAAACAAGGAATCAGGCAATGCAGAGGTCCAGGGCTGGAGAGAGGCAACAGAGTATTCAGGCGATGCAGAGGTCAAACCAGGTTAGCAATCCGAAGGTGAGACGAAGGAATAGGAATGAAGACAATCAGGATCAGGAACCAGTAACAGTAGAAGCAACGAGCACTCAACTAGCAAGGGGACCTGTTGCAAAGGCGATTTGAGAGAGCGGAACCCAGGCTTATATACTGGAGCTCTGCCGACATCATCATCTGGGGCTGCGGCCAGGTTCCTGCCACGGGCCCTATGAAAGGATCAGGTGTGCACACGCGCACGCCTAGGGAGGGGCGCGGCGCTGGTCGGGACGGCGTCTCTCCATGGGCCACTCGGAGAGGCCCAACGCGGAACATCAGGAACTGCAGCAGAACTGGAGGCCCCAGGGGTGGCCTGAGGACGGAGCCAGAGGCCCACAGCCGCCAGAGACGAGGGACCATGTGCTGGATCACTTTGAAAGAGGTGAGGGGGCCGAGCCACGGGTCTGCTGCGGCCGGCGCGCGTAACATACATTTTCATCTAGTTAGTGTTTTGATTATTTCACAGTGTAACCTTTCTGTAAAAGAGGCTATATTACAGCAAATGATTTGTGTTGCCAGATGATTTCAATGCTAGAAACACTGAGTTTGACTGATGTGACATCTGCTGCATCCAATTAACATACTTTGCTTTTGATACTCTAAATGTGTTTGCCCCTTTAAAACCTAATTCTCAGACATGCACAAACAGTGCTCCTGAAATGCAACTGCTTTAAGAGATGCTAAAAGCAGTCTCCGTTGTGCTGAGAAATGTTAGTGGAAATCACATGTTGCTTCTGATCTACAGATCTATAAATTACAACAGGGAAGATATAGAGCTGTGATGAATACAGCAAAACAGCTTTATTTTTTTTTAATCAAAGATTCAACAGTCTGGAAATACTCCTTATAAAATATTTTGGCTAATTGAACATCTTATTCAGTCAACTGAAGATATTTCATCAGAAACAAATTCCTTATTAGTTCAACCAGGATGTAATGATTTTGCTATTTTAATAATTACACTGCACATATTTGCAACAGGTTTCCAGATAGTGCAAGTTGGGTGCTTGACTCCCTTGTGAGCACCAAGTCAAGATGCAATAGCTTTAGTCCAATTGCTACTTCTGAGGTTCCGCAAGTCATTACAGCATTAAATTCATCGTCTTTTCACCTTAATCCATGTTCTACAATTCTATTAAAGCTGATTCAGGAAGACATTATCCCTGTACTTACCAACATAGTCAACTTACTCTTAACATAAGGTATTCTGCTTTCAAATTTAAAACAAGTGTCAGTAGAGCTGTAGGAATATAAGGGTATCCTGTAGCCCTTGGGTTACAACCCATCTCCCTTCCCCTTCTCTCGCTGGGAAGTGTCAGTGCTACTGAAGATTAGCACTTATTTACCTTATATGAGATCTGAGAAGTCCAGGAAAGGACAACTGTTTATCTCAGAATCAGACATTTCAGACTTACCAGTTAGAATAATACAGACAGCTCATGCCTTGGAGGAAAGAAACTTATACTACAATTCTTAACACAGCATGTATTTATAATGACTAAAGCTTCGCATATCGTAGGTAAACTCAGAGCAATACACATCAATATAACTTTGACTTGCTTAGGATGTTCTTAATCAACTGAGCTAACTATCCCCATAACTTTAGAAGATACTTTCAGTCTCACCCTGGAGCGGTCACAGTGGCTGAGCTGGGAAAGACACTGTAGTTTACTATCCGTGAATTGATCTCGGAGATACTGAAGCAGGTCTGCTGAGCTGTAGGGAGGGGCAGAGAGCGATGGCTCAGGTATTGTCTTCAGGTGTTAATGGGTCATCTTCTGCCACCCTCCTCCTCAGCCCCTCTCCCAGGCTGTTTTTAAAAACCAGGATATACATATGCAAAAGCTCATACATAGTGAAATAGGAGCACAAAATGGGGTCTCTCTTTCACTTTGTGGAATTCAATACCTTAAGAATGCAGACAGACCTTATGCTCTTTAGAAAGAACTTAAAAACATGGCTATTTGAGAAGGCATTTGAGAGATCGACTTAGCAAGCTGCTTGATGATACATGTTTGTGGGCAGGATTCGTATTTTATTTTTTTGAGATGAAGGCATTTTCATTATACTATGTTTTGATACCTTAAGTCTGTTTTTATTTATTTCTATTTTTTATGACTTTAATGTGATGTTATATTACTGTCATAATTCATTTTAATTTTTATTGTATTTTTCTGACTCTTCTTAATTCCTATTTTATTTTTTGTAAATAGGAAATCATGATTGAAAATCAGAATGCCGGTATATAAACGTTTTAAAATAAATAAATATAATTTGGACTGCTGGACCTACCTCTGGCACGTGACAGCTCCTGAGCAGAATGCATGATCTCCAGTCTTGTGACATCTTGACAAGAGGCCAGACCTGACTGTGTGACAGATTTCACCTGCATACCGACCTGTTTGATAAGTCCACCTTCCAGGATTAGCGGTTCTCATCTCCAAGCAGATTTGGGCTCTGCGACAGGCCTTGGAACTGCCCTTAAACACATACACCTGGACTGCATTCTTAGGTGAGTGTTTTCAGAGAGAAGCTGAATTTCTTCAGAAGGGCCAAGTTAAACAGCAGATCAGATAATTCAGTCGCATCATCCCATTCTGGCCAAAGTTCATCATCTCTGTATTTCTGCAATGTCCATCTTGTGATGTCAGAATTCATATTTTTCTGCATAGTAGTGAAACTTCTGGTATCTCCCATATAGCTATTGTTAAAATGGTCATCCACAGACCCAAGTTATCAACCTATTTCATCATTATCATTTCTTGCAAAAGTTATCAAAAATCTGGTTTTAAAGCAACTAAATGAGTTTCTGGATCATTTTCAATTTGGCTTTTGAAAATCTTTAAGTAAAGAAACTCTTTTGTTATCAAGTTTTGATAAGTTCAGAAGAGGCTTTGATTGTGGTCAGAGGGATGTGATGGTACTATTAGATATCTCAGCAGCCTTTGACACCCTGAACCATCAAATATTTATCTATGTGAATGTGGGATATCAGGCCTTGTTTTGAAATGACTATCATTATATTTATCTGATCATCAACTACAAGGATGGATTGGATTATCTGTTTCATCTTGATGTCCAGTTTTAACTGGAGTACCATAGGTGTCAGCCTTATTAGCTGCCTTGTTTAATGTTTATTTGGGCCCTCTATGCAAGATGCTAACCAGACTGAATGTGGGTTATAGAGTTTATGTAGATGATATACTATTTTTGTTTCCTGCAAGATCAACATGGAAAGCAACTTTTGAGATGGTATCTATTTGCTTTCTACTATCAAACAATGGCTTTTTCATAATAAACTTCTATTAAATGTTGAAAAAACTGAGGTATTGATTTTGGAAAGAACACTTTCCAAAGATAAACCATCACTAGCTAATTTTAAAAGGAATGCATGTGCACCAAGAAATGCACGTATCAATGCGTGAGTGGAGATACGCTGCAATTTTCTATTGTGCATGCAAGTATGCGCATAGGGGCGGATTTTCAGAGCCCTGCTCGCGTAAATCCGCCCAAAAACCGGGCGGATTTACGCGAGCAGGGCCCTGCGCGCCGGTGAGCCTATTTTACATAGGCTCACCGGCGCGCGCAGAACCCCGGGACTCGCGTAAGTCCCGGGGTTTTCGGAGTGGGCGTGTCGGGAGGCGTGTCGGGGGGCGGGGCCGGAGCGCGCGGCGTTGCGGGGGCGTGTCGGCAGCGTTTTGGGGGCGGGTACGGGGGCGTGGCTACGGCCCGGGGGCGTGGCCGCGCCCTCCGTACCCGCCCCCAGGTCGCGGCCCGGCGCGCAGGAGGCCCGCTGGCGCGCGGGGATTTACGCCTCCCTCCGGGAGGCGTAAATCCCCCAACAAAGGTAGGATGGGGGTTTAGACAGGGCCGGGCGGGTGGGTTAGGTAGGGGAAGGGAGGGGAAGGTGAGGGGAGGGCAAAGGAAAGTTCCCTTCTAGGCCGCTCCGATTTCGGAGCGGCCTAGGAGGGAACGGGGGTAGGCAGCGCGGCTCGGCGCGCGCAGGCTATACGAAATCGATAGCCTTGCGCGCGCCGATCCAGGATTTTAGCCGATACGCGTGACTACGCGCGTATCTACTAAAATCCAGCGTACTTTTGTTTGCGCCTGGAGCGCAAACAAAAGTAGGCTGTTCGCGCTCGTCTGAAAATCTACCCCATAGTGTTTAAGTTTATGCGCACACATATATGTGTGCGCATAAACTTAAGAGGCAATGCAAGAAAATGTCCCACATGTATTTATGTAAGGGCTTTAGTGGCTTTTATGCATGTATGCAGGCAGATTTTAAAACATGCACGTGCAAGGGAAAACCATTTTTTCCAATTTGTCCACCTGTTTGTCCAGTTGATATTAAAGTCTTCAAGACCCCTCTAGTTCTTCAGCCTGCAAGCCTCCCACTTGATTCCAAACTCTCACGCTGTGCTGAAAGCTCTAAAACTTGAGATCTCCAAATGTGCACCTCATCAGAACCAACAGTAAATTTACATGGATAATACACCGATGCGAGCCATGGTCAATTTTTTTAAAATTCGGAGTTATGTGTGTAAGTCTTGGCCTCATCACGGAATGCCCAGGCTCCGCCCCTTTTTCTACCCCTTCTTTTTGATGTGTGCAAGGATATATACTCTCGTACTTCGTGGTTTCTTAAAATCCACGTTGCTTGCACGCGGTACATATAGGCACATATGTGGCCGTTTTTGCGCAAGCAATGCTTCTCAAAATCTACTTCTCAGTGTTTAGATCTGAGGGATGTTAGATATTGATTACCTCTAAAGCTAAAAGTCTGGTAGTGATCTTTGACCCTGGATTGGCTATGTGAAGCCAAGTTAAGGCAGTAGCCAGATCTACTTTCATTAAACTTTGAATTTTGCATAGTTTACAACTTTTATTTATTTTATTTATTTATTTTAAAATATTTCTATACCGTCTTTTACAAACACAGTTTGACCAAAACGGTTCACAACAATTCCAACAAAAACAAAATAAAAAAATATATAAATAATTAAACATAAATCAACTACAGCAAATATTGTGTAGAAACTTAGTAAAATAGAATAAAAAAATTAAAAAAAACAGATAAGAAAAAAAATTACAAAATATATTTATAAACCCTAATTCTAAAAGAAACTATACTATTTTTACCACAAAAAGATACAGTCAGAAATTTTAAAGTAAAAATAAAATAAAAATGTCGTCATTATTTTGCAAGTATGCACCTTAGACTGTTGACTAACAGGCAGATGGTGTGACTCTTAGGAGTTAACCAATCCTTCCGGGTTGTTCTCCGAAGGCTATCTTAAAAAGATACGTTTTTACTGCCTTCTTAAATTCTTTTACTTGGAAGTTCGGAGTTTCATCTGGTTTTTCAAGCTATGCTTTTCTCTGATTTAGATTGCTTTAACTCGTTATATATGTGTTCCATCTAATGCTCTAAGATCACTGCAAATAGTGCAAACTGTGGCTGTGCATTTATATCCTAACTGCTGTTGCTTTGCATGAGTAAATTACACCTGTCCTGCTTAATGTCCATTGGCTCCCGATTGCATGACGAGTAAAATGTAAAATTGCAGGGTAGTGGGTCTGCTTGGGTGAGATCAATATCCATATGCTCCTTCACAAGGGCTCCAGCCTTCTCAGTCTGGCTTACTTGATATTCCTTCTATCTGAGCTGCCACCTCGTAGATAACATGTGAGAGGGCATTCTTGGTTGCTGGACCTATTTTCTGGAACAGTTTATCAGATCAGCTATGATTTATTCCGTGTATTAAATTATTTAAAGCAGCTAAAGACATAGCTCATTAAACTGGCATTTGGTAATTAGCATGCAAGCTTTTAAGTGTCTAGTAGTGTATAAGATGTCTGATTTTTTGAGGATGAAGCATTAGAATTAGTAGAGTAGTTTTAGTAGTGCCTGTTTTATGCTTCTCTTTAATTTTATGTATGTAGTGTTGTACCCTGCCTAGAACATTACATCAGCAAGCACACTAATCCAGAGTCAGAATTCATTAGCAGGTATGTGCTAAAATTTGCATATACCCACAAATAAATGAGGTGACAGTGCATTCAAATTAGACTAGTGGGTGCATGTGAAATAGTATGTTATGTTCATAGTTGGGAACCTTTGAGTTGTGCTCACCTAAAATTGCTTTTATTTAGCAGGGGCAGGGAGAGAGGTTTGGAAGGAATAATGCATATCAACTTTCTCTGCTCTGTCCCCTCCCTGCTCATGCAAATTCTGACTCTCTGCCACCATCATCTAGCTCTTCCAGGTCTAGCCCCCGGCACTCTCTTTACTCTCACCCTCCATAAGCCGCAGATCCCTGACATGTTCCCTTATGCTGCCCTCAGCTGAGTCCCAAGTCCTGGAATCACAGCTGCTGGCTGAGCTATGTGTGTTACAGCTCCTCTCCAGTTTCTCCCCACATGCTGCCTGCAGTGTCTGCTCCAGACTCATCCCTCTCTTCCTGGCTTACTGAAGGAGAGTGGTTGCAGCAATAAACAGAGACCCAGAATGTTTTAATGTTTCTCTGGAGACCCAGCAATTGATGCAAATTTCCCGAGCATCTGCAGGAAATCCAGAGAGTTCCCACGTATGGTTATGCTCACCTTCACTTGTTTTCTACCATGAGCTTTCTAAAGCCTAACAGTTAAATACCAGCCTCAGACAAAGTGTTGGCTTCTCAGCTAGATTGCCAGCTGACTCCAGATTATCATAACAGGTTGATCCAGTCATGGTTTTACCCCATTTTCTGTATGGATGTGGTGTAGTTTTTCTTAAGAAAATCAATAGGGACACCAGAACTTCACATCCATGCCTAAAAATCTGCAGCCAGTTGGCAACCCTGTTCTCAAAGCACATCATGCATCTCAAAATCCCCCATATTAACCATATCTTTTCCTTTGAGCCAATTAGAGCAAAGGATTTTTTTCACCCCCAACTCCTCATCAAGCTCAGCTGCCCCACACCCTATCCCAGTGTTCCCCCCCCCCCCCCCCCCCCATAAGTGCCAAATCGAGAGCTTGCATGGCTCAATTTACCCCCATCTCCCCTACGTAAGAACAAGTCACAGGCATGGCCTGATTCTCCCTTCCTCCCCTGAACAAAATTAAAGTCCTGGTGGTCCAATCATATTAACATCCCCACTCTATCCCCAGATACAAGTTAACCGGCTCAGTGGCCTGATAAGAACATAAGAAATTGCCATGCTGGGTCAGACCAAGGGTCTATCAAGCCCAGCATCCTGTTTCCAACAGAGGCCAAAACCAGGCCACAAGAACCTGGCAATTACCCAAACACTAAGAAGATCCCATGCTACTGATGCAATTAATAGCAGTGGCTATTCCCTAACTAACTTGATTTATAGCAGTTAATGGACTTCTCCTCCAAGAACTTATCCAAACCTTTTTTGAACCCAGCTACACTAACTGTACATCCTCTGGCAACAAATTCCAGAGCTTAATTGTGCATTAAAAAAAGCGCGATCGCGTACTTTTGTTTGCGCAGCAGGCACAAACAAAAGTATGCAGGATTTTATAAGATACGCGCATAGCCACGCGTATCCTCTAAAATCCTGGATTGGCGCGCGCAAGGCTGCCGATTTTGGGCAGCCTGCGCGCGCTGAGCTGCGCAGCCTGCCTCTGTTCCCTCCGAGGCCGCTCCGAAATCGGAGTGCCCTCGGAGGGAACTTCCTTTCGCCCTCCCCTCACCTTCCCCTCCCTTCCTCTACCTAACCCACCCCCCCCGGCCCTATCTAACCCCCCCCCCCTTACCTTTGTCCCTAGATTTACGCCTGCGAGAAGTAGACGTAAATCTACGCGCGCCAGCGGACTGCTGGCGCGCCGTCTTCCGACCGGGGGCTGGTCCGGAGGCCTGGACCATGCCCCCAGGCCAGCGCCACACCCCCGGTCCCGCCTCCGAAACGCCGTGCCCCGCCCCCGAAACGCCGCGTCATCCGGTCCCGCCCCCGACATGCCCCCTTCGAAAAACCCCGGGACCTACGCGCGTCCCGGGGCTCTGCGCACGCCGGCTGCCTATGGAAAATAGGCGCGCCGGCGCGCAAGGCCCTGCTCACGTAAATCCGGGTGGATTTACGTGAGCAGGGCTTTTAAAATCCGCCCGTGAGTGAAAAATAATTTTCTCCAATTAGTCTTAAATGTTCTGCTTGCTAACTTCATGGAATACCCCCTAGTCCTTCTATTATCCGAAAGTATAAATAACCAATTCACATCTACTCGTTCAAGAGCTCACATAATCGTAAAGACCTCTATCATATCCTCCCTCAGCCATCTCTTCTCCAAGCTGAACAGTCTAATCTCTTCAGCCTTTCCTCATAGGGGAGCTGTTCCATCCTGTTTATCATTTTGGTTGCCCTTCGCTGTACCTTCTCCATCGCAACTATGTCTTTTTTGAGATGCGGTGACCAGAATTGTACACAGTATTCAAGGTACACTCTCACCATGGAGCAATACAGAGGCAAGATTACACTTTCCATTTTATTAACCATTCCCTTCCTAATAATTCCTAACATTCCGTTTGCTTTTTTGACTGCTGCAGTACACTAAGCCGACAATTTTAAAGTATCCACTATGATGCCTATATCTTTCTCATGGGCGGTAGCTCCTAATATGGAACCTAACATTGTATAACTACTGCAAGGGTTATTTTTCCCTATATGCATCACCTTGCACTTGTCCACATTAAATTTCATCTTCCATTTGGATGTCCAATCTTCCAATCTTGCAAGGGCCTCCTGTAATGTATTACAATCCGCTTGTGATTTAATTACGCTGAATAATTTTGTATCATCCGCAAATTTGATAACCTCACTTGTCGTTTTCCTTTCCAGATAATTTATATATATATATTGAAAAGTACAGATCCCTGAGACACTCCACTATTTACCGTTTTCCACTGAGAAAAATGGCCATTTAATCCTACTCTCTGTTTCTTGTCTTTTAACCAGTTTGTAATCCATGAAAGGACATCGCCTCCTATCCCAAGACGTTTTAGTTTTCTTAGAAGCCTCTCATGAGAAACTTTGTCAAATGCCTTCTGAAAATCCAAATACACTACATCTACTGGTTCACCTTTATCCACATGTTTATTAACTCCTTCAAAAAAATGAAGCAGATTTGTTAGGCAAGATTTCCCTTGGGTAAATCCATGTTGACTGTGTTCCATTAAACCATGTCTTTCTATATGCTCTACGATTTTGATCTTTAGAATAGTTTCCACTATTTTTCCCGGCACTGAAGTCAGATCACTGGTCTATAGTTACCCGGATCACACCTGGAGCCCTTTTTAAAGATTGGGGTTACATTGGCCACCCTCCAGTCTTCAGGTACAATGGATGATTTTAATGATAGGTTACAAATTTTAACTAATAGATCAGAAATTTCATTTTTGAGTTCCTTCAGTATCCTAGGATGCATACCATCTGGTCCAGGTGATTTGCTACTCTTTAGTTTGTCAATCTGGCCTATTACATCTTCCAGGTTCACAGTGATTTGGTTCAGTTCATCTGACTCATCACCCTTGAAAGCCATCTCTGAAACTAGTATCTCCCCAACATCCTCATTAGTAAACACGGAAGCAAAGAATTAATTTAGTCTTTCTGCAATGGCCTTATCTTCCCTAGGAGTCCCTTTAACCCCTCGGTCATCTAATGGTCCAATCGACTCCGTCACAGGTTTTCTTGCTTTGGGATATATTTTTAAAGTTTTTATTATGAGTTTTTGCCTCTATGGCCAACTTCATTTCAGATTCTCTCTTCGCCTGTCTTATCAATGTTTTACACTTAACTTGACAATGCTTATATTTTATCCTATTTTCTTCAGATGGATCCTTCCAATTTTTGAAGGATGTTTTTTTGATAAAATAGCATAAGAACATGCAATACTGGGTCAGACCAAGGGTCCATCAAGCCCAGCATCCTATTTCCAACAGTGGCTAATCCAGGCCATAAAAACCTGGCAAGTACCCAAAAACTAAGTCTATTCCATGTTACCGTTCCTAGTAATAGCAGTGGCTATTCTCTAAATCAACTTAATTAATAGCAGATAATGGACTTCTCCTCCAAGAACTTATCCAATCCTTTTTTAAACACAGCTATACTAACTGCACTAACCACATCCTCTGGCAACAAATTCCAGAGTTTAATTGTGCGTTGAGTAAAAAAGAACTTTCTCCGATTAGTTTTAAATGTGCCAATGCTAACTTCATGGAGTGCTTCACATCTACCCTTTCTAGACCTCTCATGATTTTAAACACCTCTATCATATCCCCCCCTCAACTGTCTCTTCTCCAAGCTGAAAAGTCCTAACCTCTTTAGTCTTTCCTCATAGGGGAGCTGTTCCATTCCTCTTATCATTTTGGTAGCCCTTCTCTGTACCTTCTCCATCGCAATTATATCTTTTTTGAGATGTGGCGACCAGAATTGTACACAGTATTCAAGGTGCGGTCTCACCATGGAGTGATACAGAGGCATTATGACATTTTCCGTGTTATTCACCATTCCCTTTCTAATAATTCCCAACATTCTCTTTGCTTTTTTGACTGCCGCAGCACACTGAACCGACGATTTCAATGTGTTATCCACTATGACGCCTAGATCTCTTCCTTGGGTGGTAGCTCCTAAAATGGAACCTAACATTGTGTAACTATAGCATGGGTTATTTTTCCCTATGTGCATCATCTTACACTTATCCACATTAAATTTCATCTGCCATTTTGATGCCCAATTTTCCAGTTTCACAAGGTCTTCCTGCAATTTATCACAATCTGCTTGTGATTTAACTACTCTGAACAATTTTGTATCATCTGCAAATTTGATTATCTCACTCGTCGTATTTCTTTCCAGATCATTTATAAATATATTGAAAAGTAAAGGTCCCAATACAGATCCCTGAGGCACTCCACTGCCCACTCCCTTCCATTGAGAAAATTGTCCATTTAATCCTATTCTCTGTTTCCTGTGTTTTAGCCAGTTTGCAATCCACGAAAGGACATCGTCACCTATCCCATGACTTTTTACTTTTCCTAGAAGCCTCTCATGAGAACTTTGTCAAACGCCTTCTGAAAATTCAAGTATACTACACCTTTATCCACATGTTTATTAACTCCTTCAAAAAAGTGAAGCAGATTTGTGAGGCAAGACTTGCCCTGGGTAAAGCCATGCTGACTTTGTTCCATTAAACCATGTCTTTCTATATGTTCTGTGATTTTGATGTTTAGAACACTTTCCACTATTTTTCCTGGCACTGAAGTCAGGCTAACCGGTCTGTAGTTTCCCGGATCTCCCCTGGAGCCCTTTTTAAATATTGGGGTTACATTAGCTATCCTCCAGTCTTCAGGTACAATGGATGATTTTAATGGTAGGTTACAAATTTTTACTAATAGGTCTGAAATTTCATTTTTGAGTTCCTTCAGAACTTCAGAAGAGTATTTGCCTGAAAGTATCAACAAAACATAGTCTCAATGAAAAATTTCAAATGATAAAGGAAAGAACAAGTATTTACCTCTGCACCACAGGCTACCATTTCAAAATGGACACGGAGTCTCAGCTGTCTTCTTCAACAGAAAAGAGGAAATGAAGCTGACGTGAACGTCTCATTAAATACTCAAGCAGATGTGATGTCAGATGAATACGTCCTTGAAAAATGCAAATCATATATAAACAGTTCATAAATCAAAAAAGAATGTCAAAAGCTCATAAGAGTTATGAGAATGTCAAATGACTATGGAAAACAATGACAAACTGTAGTAGTCATTTGACCAATTTTATTGGTTTCCCTGATTGTTTACAGTTTACCAACTGGGTTACTGTACTGACTCTCTTTGCTTACAATTTTTTGGTAATGGAAATCTCCCATTATTATTGCATTGCCAAATTGGTTAGCTTCCCTGATTTCTCTTAGCATTTCATCATCTGTCTGACCATTTTGTCCAGGTGGACGGTAGTATTCTCCTATCACTATACTCTTACCCAACACACATGGGATTTTTACACATATAGATTCTACTGAGCATTTAGTCTCTATACCCTCCAGGACATAAAGTGCCACACCCCCACCAAGTTGATCCTCCCTATCATTGCGATATAATTTGTGCCCTGATATAGCACTTTCCCATTGGTTATCCTCCTTCCACCAAGTCTCTGTGATGCCATTTATGTCAATCTCATCTTTTACTGCTATACACTTTAACTCTCCCATCTCACTTCTTAGACTTCTAGCATTGGCATACAGACATTTCAAAGTGTGTATTTTGTTTGCATTAACAACCTGCTTTTCAGTTGATAGGGATAATTTGGAAATCATTAGCTTCAGTGATTTATTACATATAGGCACATGGACTACATTTGCTTTTATTGGAACCTCTCTTTTGGGATGCCCTAACTGTCCTGTTTCATTAGTATCCTTCAAGGATACATTTCTCCGAACCATACACTGCTGTGTGACTGTCGGCTTTCCCCCTTGTTCTAGTTCAAAAGCTGCTCTATCTCCTTTTTGAAAGTTAGTGCCAGCAGTCTGGTTCCACTCTGGTTAAGGTGGCGACCATCCTTTCAGAAAAGTCTCCCCCTTCCCCAAAAGTTTCCCCAGTTCCTTACAAAACTGAATCCCTCTTCCCTGCACCATCGTCTCATCCACGCATTGAAACTCTGGAGCTCTGTCTGCCTCTGGGGACCTGCGTGTGAAACAGGGAGCATTTCAGAGAATGCCACCCTGGAAGTTCTGGATTTCAGCTTCCTACCTAAAATCCTAAATTTGGCTTCCAGAACCTCCCTCCCACATTTTCCTATGTTGTTGGTGCCCACATGTATGGTGAATAAAATGGAAAATGTCATAATGCCTCTGTATCGCTCCACAGTGAGACCGCACCTTGAATACTGTGTACAATTCTGGTCGCCACATCTCAAAAAAGATGTAATTGCGATGGAGAAGGTACAGAGAAGGGCTACCAAAATGATAAGGGGAATGGAACAGCTCCCCTATGAGGAAAGACTAAAGAGGTTAGGACTTTTCAGCTTGGAGAAGAGACGACTGAGGGGGGATATGATAGAGATGTTTAAAATCATGAGAGGTCTAGAACGAGTAGATGTGAATCGGTTATTTACTCTTTCGGATAATAGAAAGACTAGGGGGCACTCCATGAAGTTAGCATGGGGCACATTTAAAACTAATCGGAGAAAGTTCTTTTTTACTCAACGCACAATTAAACTCTGGAATTTGTTGCCAGAGGATGTGGTTAGTGCAGTTAGTACAGCTGTGTTTAAAAAAGGATTGGATAAGTTCTTGGAGGAGAAGTCCATTACCTGCTATTAATTAAGTTGACTTAGAAATTAGCCACTGCTATTACTAGCAACGGTAACATGGAATATGCTTAGTTTTTGGTTACTTGCCAGGTTCTTATGGCCTGGATTGGCCACTGTTGGAAACAGGATGCTGGGCTTGATGGACCCTTGGTCTGACCCAGTATGGCATTTTCTTATGTTCTTATGTTCTTACCACGACAGCCGGCTCCTCCCCAGCACTGTCTATAATCCTATCTTGGTGGCGCATGAGGTCTGCCACCTTCGCACCAGGCAGGCAAGTTACCAGGCGGTCCTCACATCCACCAGCCACCCTGCTTTCTACATTTATTTATTTATTTTAAACCTTTTTTTATACCGACATTCAAGATGGGTATCTTATCATATCAGTTTACATTGAACAAGGGTAAAGAAAACTTTAACAACAAACGTAGCTGGGAGGCTACAGGAGGAGGTGGGAGAAGAGATGAGAGATAAGAGATAAGTTACATTGAACTGAGATAAGATGAGATGAGAGATAAGAGATAAGTTACATTTATTTGAATCACCAACTATGATGGCCGGCCTAACCCTTCCCTCCTGGGCAGTAGCCCTGGGAGACTTGTCCTCAGTACAAGAGGACAATACATCACCTGGAGTCCTTGCTATAGGATCACTTCCAGCTACACCAGGGTGATGTTCTCCTACTGGGAGACCCAAGGTTAATTTAATATTAATGGTTAAACTGTCTATCCTGAACCTTACCTGGAATTTACCTTGTTTTTAAAATGAATATCACACTAACACAGTCACACATACTTCAGACATCCATACTGGAGATGTGTGCCTTCCTCTCTGTGCTCCACTGTTGTGTATTTTTCGAACTTCAAAGCAGTCTCTGAAGAGAACTATCAGGTACCTTCTGCTCTCTCACTTAGTCAAACTAATTTCAGACTAACTGAAATCTCCAATTGTCACACCCAGGAAGATCAGTGCATTTCACAACCAGTTTTAATATATAAGTGAGAAACTTATTTGTAGAAGTCCGCCAGCACTTTTGCAGCATTTCCTTCCAGCACTGGCTCACAAAAATGGTGTTACTAGCTCATTTATATAGATACAGACACACTTTCCTCAGAATTCCAGTCACAAAATAGAGTCTGATTTTTTTCTGAGAAAATTACCTTGGGAACCAAATTATTTTCTCTTCCAAATGGTTTGGAAAGGATTTTGAAATAGATTACATTTTTTTCATACATTCTCATTATAAAGTAAAATACTTCATATACCCACTCAAGGATCAAGTCCTTTTCTCTCAAATTTTCTTTAAAATGAAATATTAATAAGAGCATCCCCATATTCCTCCTAGTAAGGTTTATGTACTTTTTATCTCAGAAGTTCCTTGCTTTTGTCCCATTTGGAGACATCTCTTCTCTCATTCATAATCATCTCATTAGGGCTTTCAAAAGTATAAGAGCATAAGATATGCCATACTGGATCAGACAAAGGGTCCATCAAGCTCAGTATCCTGTTTCCAGCAGTGGCCAATTCAAGTCACAAGAACCTGACAAGTACCTAAACATTAGATAAATCACAAGCTACTAATGCTCATTAATTACTGTAATAGCAGTTTATGGATTTTTCCTCTAGGATCTTATCCAAACCTTTTTTTTAAACCCAGTTACACTAACTGCTGTAACCACATCCTCTGGAATGAATTCCAGAGCTTAACTATAGGCTGAGTGAAAAAGAATTTACTTCAATTTGTTTTAAATGAACTACTTGCTAACTTCATAGAGTGCCCCATGGTCCTTCTATTATCTGAGAGAGTAAATAACCGATTTACATTAACTTCTTCAAGTCCTTACATGATTTTGTAGACTTCTATCATAACCCACCTCAGTCGTCTATTCTCCAAATTCAACAGCCCCAACTTCTTTGGCCTTTCCTCATAGGGCAGCCGTTCCATGTCCCTTATCATTTTGGTCACCTTTCTCTGCACTTTCTCCAGTGCAGTGACATCCTTTTTGACATGCGCTGACCAGAATTGCACACAGTATTCAAGGTGCAGTCTCACCATGGAGTGATACAGAGAGGCATTATGACATCCTCTGTTTTATTTGCCATTCCCTTCCCAATAATTTCTAACATTCTGTTTGCTTTTTTGATTGCCACAGCACACTGACCCGACGATTTCAATGTATTATCCACTTTGACGCCTCCTAACCCACGACTTTTTAGTTTTCTTAGAAGCCTCTCATGCGGGATTTTGCCAAATGCCTTCTGAAAATCCAAATACACTACATCTACCGGTTCACCTTTGTCCACCTTTATTCATCCCTTCAAAAAAATGTAGGAGATTTGTGAGGCAAGACTGGGTAAATCCATGCTGGCTGATCCCATTAAACCATGTCTATATTTATTTATTTACTTTTTTATTTATTTAAAAGTTTTTATATACCATCATTAAGTTATTTACCATCATAACGGTTTACAATAGGGCACATATATCAAAGAAAATATAGATCATACTTTACATAGAGGGTGCCATTATTATTCAGTAACAAAAACCCATTAAGCATTATATGGTTTCTGACATGAAATTTACATTAATGAAATTCTCATGGGAGATTATATGTTTTTGCTAGGGATGTGCAGGCAAAAAGTGTTCGTTGAAACGTTGATACGTTGAAGGTGAGGGTCGATTCCGTTCAATATGGAAGTATGGAGAAATCCATAAGTTGTGGATGTGTCCATACATTTCCCGGTTCCCTAAATAAAAATTTAAACCCCCCCACCCTCCTTAATCCCCCCCCCCAAGACTTACCAAAACTCCCTGGTGGTCCAGCGGGGAGTCAGGAAGCCATCCCTGCATTCCTTTGCGATTTCCTCACGGCGCCGATAGCCTGGTCACAGGGGCTGCCGTGCCATTGGCTGCCCCTGTCACATGGTCACGGCGCCATCTTGTGCTTCTACCACGTGACAGGTAGGTCATGTGGCAGGAGGTCGCTCCGGGACCCCCGCTGGACCGAACCGGAACTTTTGGCCAGCTTGGGGGGGCCTCCTGACCCCAAGCCAGGTTTTGAGGTTTATTTTGAAAAGCTTATGATTTCTCTTGAGTCTTAGAATGAGGGGCATAGTGTTCCATAATATGGGACCAGCCAGAGATAGTGCACGTTCCCTAACCTGGGTTAGTCTTGCTGTTTTCACAGATGGAATGGTTAAGAGAGCTTTGTTTGCTATGTTTTGTGATTTTATTCTTTATAACAGCTTCCTTTAACAGCCTTTAAAACATAGGATGCGCATACTGAGGCTTCTCTCCCCTCTCCTTTCTTACCAGTCAAGTCCATCTTGGGCACATTGGGAAGCTGTGGGTACCTGTTTGAACTGGGGCATTTTTGGTACATTCTGAGACCCCCCACAAACCACTTTGGCTGCCAGGAGAGGTCCCCTGACTATGGCCACAATGTTTATTTTGTCACAATTTTAACTTTGAAAAGATTCTGGGATCCCCCGCCCTCCCCCCCCCCCCAAAAAAAATAAAATTGGGTCAGGTGATGCCTACTCGGAGCTTTGAAAATTGGTGGGAGCATCAGCAGGATCCCCCCATCCAAAATCACTACTTTTTTATTTAATTTCGCCATTTAGTTTGAATGTATAAGCTCTTGCTGTTTGCCCCATTTCTGCCCAAACAGAAAGTGCACTGGAGGATTACTTCTGCGTCACTGCCCAGCCCCACAGCAACAGCAGGGACCTTGCTCAGGATCCCCAGCACTTAAAAATAATTCTACAGCATTAGCAACCTCTCATATGCTGCTACTGTTGCACTAATAACTTGGGGGGGTGAGGGGAGGTTCTCTATTTTATTTTCTTTAGCTGCAATGATGTGGCCAAAGTCCTACCCCTACCCCCCCACCGAGGTAAACATAAAAAAAAATTCTGCCTTTATTCTGTCACTTTACTTTTCAGCATGGGCTAGAACAGCCTGCAGGGCCTCCAGCATTTACAGGAGAGACACAGCCAGGTAGTTATATTTTAAATTTGCTTTCCCAGTCTCTTTCTTCTTCCTGCTACTTTTTCCTGAGCCTGGGTTGGCTCAGCATAACCTCTCTTCGCTGAGTGGCCTATAATCATTCTTCACCTAGCCAGATAAATTAACTGGCTAGGTTAAGAATCAGTCTCTGTTTTTGTCCCCTTCCTGCTTTTGCAGCAGTAGACTAGCTGCTTTTGATGTCTTGGATTTCCCCAGAGCTGTGAAAGTCTCCCAGGGCACTGCAGCTCTCCAGAGTCTAGGTCAGTCTTATTATTTAAAAAAAAAAATAAAAATTATACCTCCTCTTCTTTAATTTTTAACCCTGGGGTTACATTTGATTCTGGGGGAGAGAGGGTAAAGAAGGTGATCAAGCCATGCTGACAACTTGTTCTGATGGGAGGGGGAGAGGTGATCAAGCCCTTTTGGACTTAGTGTTGGGAGTGAATGGATTGAGACACTGAGGCTCCTTTGTGTTTCACTTGTGGGAAGGAGGAAGGAAATCCCTGATGCCAACCAGTGCCATGGGTGATTTTATGATCCAGCATATGCACACTAAGGGGTAGATTTTAGTACAGCGCACGCATGTTATAAAATTAGTGGGCCGTGCGTGCATGTGCGCCGGATTTTTTTTACCTGTGGCGCATGTGCATGCGGCGAACATGTTTTGCAAGTTTCGCGTGGCGACGCATCGCGGCCTTCCCCAATTCCCTCCCAGTCCGCTCTAATTAAGGAGCGGACTGGGAGGGAACTTTCCTACCCCCAGCAGTTCTGCGCGTAAAAAGGGTTACGCACGCGGCCAGGCCCCTTCGAAAATGCACGCGGCATGTGCAAGGCCTGGCCGCGCGCGTAACCCCCATATCTTACGCGCGCGGGCGATTTAAAATCTGCCCGTTAACTTTTTGGTTTAGTTAAGTACACCAAGAAGATAACTTTAAAAATGCACAAGCATGTCCATACGCGCAGCTAAGTGGACATCCACACGCATGCACACATTTTTTATACCATGTGTGCAATGCATGCATACTATATAAAATGCACATAAATCTATTCAACAATATGTTCGCATATTACAAAACGTACTGCCATGTGTTTTAAACATAGCCACATAAGTTTTGACTTATCCAGCTAAGTGGCAACAAATATCTGGATGAACAGTGCTATGGCAACTTATCTGGCTAAGTAGAGCTGTTTAAGACTTATCTGTCTAGGTAAGGTAGCTGGATAAGTAAAAGAAAAGCATCTCATAGATGGATAAGTAAGACAGACAGATAACTAGCATTTGAAGACTTATCCAGTTAAAATTAAGTAAAAAAATATAAATATCCAGATCAGTGGAGGACATCTGCTATGCATGCGTATTTGTGCTCCTACTCATCTACACGAAGAAATGTAAGTTGTGTATTTTCCTTAGCACTTGTCAGCTTTTATGTGTGTAAATTATATGCGTAAATTTAAATTACCATTTAATCCAATTAGCCCACCAGTTTGCCCAGTCCATCTCTAAGTCATCAAGACCCCCCTGATTCTTCAGCCTGCACTCCCCTCAGTTTACCCAGACCCCTCATCCAGTTAGTATTTGTCTAAAAAGAATTATAATCTTACCGTACTTACATGAGATAATTAGCAGGTGTAAATATGTGCATGTAACAGCCATGTGCACATTATGTTCACAGGTTTTAAAATAGCACCTTATACGCGTAAATGTTGGGCCCTGCTCTGGAATGCCCTGGCTCGCCCCTTTTTTATAGGAGCAAATTTACTTGTGCCTGTATAATTGAGGTTTACAATATAGCAGTTGTGCAAATATGCGCTATCAGGTCGATTTTAAAAGCAGTGCTTGTGCAAAAATCCCTACAATCGTGTATATGTGGGCCCCACGTGAGCAACATAGATTTTAAAAAGCTGCAAATTATGACCATATGTATCCATGTGTGCTTCAGGAATAAGTGGGCGGGGGATGGGTGTTCTGGGGGGGGCCAACACTTACGCGCATAACTCTGTATTTTAAAAATGAAAACCGCAGCGGGCATACGCCAGATATCTGTGTAACTTTGCTGCTGCTCCTGATGAGGG
Organism: Rhinatrema bivittatum; assembly: GCF_901001135.1. Classification (NCBI taxonomy): domain Eukaryota; kingdom Metazoa; phylum Chordata; class Amphibia; order Gymnophiona; family Rhinatrematidae; genus Rhinatrema; species Rhinatrema bivittatum. The sequence goes on from NC_042615.1 coordinate 423,208,393, forward strand.
ACAATTCTGTAGATCTTGAGTTTTAGGGCTTACAGGACAGGGTGAGGGGTCTGGGTCAACTGGGGGCATGCAGGATAAAGAACCAGAGGATCTGAAAGACCTTGATATTAACTGGACAAACTGGTGGACTAGTTGGAAAACTGGGAAAGTGGCTTGTGCAAGCATGTTTTAAAATGCGCTCACATACACGCATAAAAGCTGACAAAGTCGGCTATGCTCGAGTAACCTCTTAAAAGGGCCGATGCAATAAATTAGCGTAGAATGTGGGCCCTGAACAGTCAGCGCCCGCTTTCTTAACATGCCCCAGGTGCCCCCAAGGGGGATGCCATGCAATATTTATGCTAGGGGGTCGTGTTAGCAAGGAGGCGCTAGGGTCGCTTGCTAACAAGAACCCGATCGGTTTTCGTGATTCGAGTTCGGCGTTGGTTTTCCTTGCCGGCGGACGGCCGAGTCACGAAAACTCATGCCGAGTTTATCAGCATCGATTTTCCTGACAGGTCAGTGGCACAACTATAGTTAGCCACATAAATAGCTGCTTAACTTATGCAGCTAACTCTACTCGTGCTGTTGACCTGTCCTAAAGTTAGCCGCATAAACATATGCGGCTAAATTTAAGATAACCAGCTATACTCAGCTCCACTGAATATACCCTGCTAGACAGATTTATCCGGCTAACTGCAGAGATATATGAACCAGTGCCATGCCTGGGTACAGCAAACTCCACCTCATTTTAAATACTAAACTACCAAGATGAAGTCTATGAGCTTCTTGTTCACTGGGGAAGCCCTAAGATGGTGGTGGCCCTGAAGGACTGCCTGACTTTGCATACTTTTCAAAGATATTTCACTGCCTTGGTTTGAAAGTTTGGAAATCTGGAGGAGATACATACCTACATTTGACCCTTATTTCTGGCAGCCTGCTGAAACCCCAGCTTCTGGGACAAATATTTACCAGTTATGCCCCGCTGGATTCTGGTTACAGGCTGGGCCCGGCTGCAAGTCTAATGCCAGATCTGGTGCCTGTTCCGCTCAACCCACCTGCATGCAATGAAGTTGTATCAAGAGAGAATACTCCTGACTTACCAGGGATTATTGGACAAGTGAAATGGAACGTGCAGGAGGACCAAAAGCTCTTAAGCGGGATCTGAAACCTGTGGTTACTGGGATGGATTCTTCACCTGCTCTGCTGTGCTCTGTGCCTGAGGAGGGTGCTCCAGAGACACCGCACCCTGTGTCTGAAGAGGATGCTTTACTCAGTGCTCCAGACACACCAGGCTATGATCTGTTGCCAGGGGGAATTGGATTCTGCGAGAGTAGATAAATCTGAGATGTTGAGGAACGTTTCTTTAAATGCAGTCTCAACTAACCATTCTGTTCTTGTTTCAGAAGCCACTGGCCGAGGACCTATTCCTGTGCTGACAGGTCCTAGGAGAGTGCAGAACTAATACACTCATTTTCCCTGCAGGGTTTCTTGCAATACCTCCTGTCAAACCCACCATTGATAGGGGTAGAGTGGCCTGCCTGTTGTCAGGTCCCGATGAAACTTGGGGGTCCTAGGAGAGTCCCCTAGGGGGGTAGAGTTCTGTCAGGGAAAAAAACAAGATATATTGCCTGGTCTTGAACTAGGGTCTGCCTGATTCTGGACCAGTGTGCTCAGCCTGAGCTACAGGAGTGTTCAGGAAAAGACAAAGTCAGCTCAAAGATAGCCTGTCCTATGGCATTTCCCCTGAGGATCCTGATTGGTCCTTAGGAGACTTGAAAGGAGCGCTGGGACACTTCTCGGAGGTTCCCAGCATACAGCATGGAGGCCAAAGTGAAGTGTGGGATTCCAGAGGAGACCTGTGAGTTCTACCACCTCTGCATTATGTGCTATTGTATTGCTAAGCGTGTGCATATTGTTGCTGGAAGGATTCTACTGTGCCAAAGACCTGAACTGCTTCTCTGGACTAAGCCTTATCTAACCTGTTACTTACCCTTGAGTTACCTGCAGTGAATAATTCAGGGGCTGTTTTGTGTTTGCATTTTAAAATAAAGCCGCTATTGCAACATTATCCTGTATCCGTGTGCTGCAGAGTCTTCAGTCTGACAGACAGAGAAGAGCATGTTAGATTACACTGATTTTCATTATATTTTTTACTGTCAGTTTTAATCGGCAAGGCCTCCTTTCCTTGAAACTTCTGGATGGAATCCTTACTAACTGGAAAAAAAAAAAGCTTTGTAAATGATTCAAATTCTGCCTCTCCCTTTTCTCACTTCCCAGACATGGGAAGCCAGGAAGACAGCATTCGGGCTAAATAAAAATCCTCATCTTCACAAATCCAAATCTCAGTAATATAAGACTAATTCACTAGAATAAAACAACTTCTGAATTCACTCAGCCAATAACCTGCGATGCTAGGAATAAATATGGACGTAGCATCCACAGGGCACAGGGCACTGCCAACTTTAAAACATGGACTATGGAGGCTGTCACCTCCGCTCCGGCTCTCCTTCTCCCAGAAGATCGCTCCTGTGACCTGCCTACTTAAGCCAGTGCAGTGACTCAGCAACCCCGGCACCATCACCTCCCTGGCTGACTCCCTTTTTTTCATCAGGCAGCCTGATGCCGGCACCATGTGGCAGAGTCCTGCAGAGGAGGAGCCACAATAAAGAGGAGAGGTGGGCAGGCGGGCGGGATCGCATGCACCCAGCACCTCGTATGCCACTGATTTTGCTGTGCCTTCATCCAGGAGAAGCCCAGAAGACCCGCACAGCGGAGCGCGAGGAGTCCGAATGCTATGGGGATAACTGGGCCAGTGCTCCTTCCTTGCCTGCCTCCTGCCACTGCCTCCCAATGCCAGCACACAGCTAGGCTGAGTGACTGCGTTCGTAACTGCCAGTGAGCCAGCAGCAAAGGTAAAGGCAAGCCAGATGGCCCTGATCGGGAGGCCCTGGGATGGGGGGAGCTGTCTGAGCAATGGATCATGTGCATTGGGGGGGGGGGGGACGGGACACACAGACAGGAGTGTGTATGAGGGGAGGTTTGTGGAGGCTTTCGGAGAAATGGGTCATTTGTTAGAGATGCTTAGGTTACCTGAGCCCCTACACATGACCCATCCCCCAGAGAGCCTCCCAAGACCCCCCCAAATATACATCCCTGAAGGCCCCCCCCCAATGCACATGTGTTTGAGGGTTTCAGGCATGTGTATGGAGGACTCTTGGGGGGATGGATCCTCTGGGGGTGAAGGGATGTCTATGGAAGTGTCTGTGGAGGTTCTCTGGAGGACTGGTCACAAGGTTGTGGCGAGAAGGGATGTGTATGGGAGATTCTTTGGGGGATGGAGCCCATGGGGTGAGTCTGGGGACAGCGGCAGATTCCCGATGTTGACCGGCCCAGGTATTCACTGCCCAGGCTGGCTCAGGAGAAACCATGTGACTAGCGCGACCGGCCCACCGGGGGATGCCCGATCCCCCGATAGGCCAATCCGCCCCTGTCTGGGGAGGATCTCTGGGCATGGAACATGTGTTTGAGGCCTTAGGGATATATATGGGAGACTCTCTGGGTGATGGATCCTCTTTGAGATCAGAAACTTCTCTTCCTAGAGAGCTTAGATTGATGATTATTTGAGTTTCTGCAAACAATGTAAAGCATGGTCTTTAGAATGGGTTTTAGAATGAATTTTATAGCATTTCATGATAATGAGAATTACTGATTCATTATAAGTATAGTATAATTTAATGTTAGAATTTTAATTTATATTAGCTTAATGGTTTTATTTTTTTGTTTGTTTTATGTTACTGTTGGTTTGTGCTATGTATGTCTTCTTTATTGTATTTTTTATGTTTGATTTGTAAGTCACTCAGAGTTTCATTTGAAAGAGAGTGTCTAAGATTTAAATAAGGTGAGCACACATCCTCATCTACAGCTCAGGGCCTAATTGATGCTTTGAACTATGTATGCCTCAGTGCAGCATGGTTCAAAGCACAAGTTGGGCCCTGAGTGGCAGGAGAGAAGGATGCAGCCTCTCTCCCCCTCCCCATTTCTGGTCTTCTCTATTTCCTCTTCTTCCCCTCCACTCCTCCCTCAGTCCTGCCTCCATTTCCTCCTCCTTCTTCTATTTCTCTCATCTTTTACTCTCACTGAATGGACAGAAGAAAGAACAGTTTTTTTCTTCTCCCTACTGTTTTGGGGGATCCCAGAGAGATCTCAGGCTGTTAATCATAACAATATTGAACAGGAATACAGTTCTATTTCACCTGTTCTTGAAAGAAGGAAGTGTGGAATATTGTGAGAAAGAATGAGTGCTATTCCCCAAAAGTAAAATTTAAGACATGGAATTTCTGATTATCCTTTTATTTTTCCCAGATAGCAGATTAATTCATTAAATCGATGAACACTAGTGAACTGCTAGCTGGCAGAAGATTCTCAGTGTCAGAAAGTTAGGCATTGTTATTGATTTTATAAAGTCATACAGTATCACCTGGAGCATCTGGACTCCACTGGACTCATCTCTTGAAGATGCCCATTGAATCTGAACTATTACACAGGAGACACTTCCCACATCAGAGCTTTGAAAAAATGGAGCAGAGATAAGTGTACCATCACATCAATGAAACTCACTAGGTCTAGCCCGATTAGCAGCACTTTACTGGACTCAATAATAAAGTCAAACAAAAAAAAGAAAATACTGAGAGGAAAGCAGAGAACAAAAAAAAAAACAAAGGTACTCAAGGAACTCTATATCAGAAGAGCCTGTAAAGAGAAATAAAATACAAATATTCAATTTCTTAAAATACAAACTGTAAATAAAATGCAGAGTAAAGTAAAAAGAAAATACTTATCTGACTCACTGTTTGTATTCAGCCATTGATTCTACAAAAAAAAAAAATAGTGCCCAATATTCAGTAAGCAGGTTAGTGGACAATGTACCTGGTTAAAGTTAGCTGGATAACTTGTCCTGTATATTCAGTGGGATAAACATCCCACTGAATGTACTTGGCTAAAGTTATCCAGCTACAAATAGATGGATTATTATAAACTAGGGATGTGCAGGGAATAAAAATCCTTTTCGTTTCTTGGTTTGTTTTCTGAAGGTTTTTTTCCCACGATCCTCATTTCATGGAATGTTTGATTAATTTTATTTGTGTGAAAAAACATATAAAAAATGAAAAAAACCAGGCAAAAAAACAAAAATGGGGCCTCCCATGGTCTTCCATCTATCCTTTCCACCCACCCAGAACATGTCAGGGCTAGGATCCCCCCGGCCCTACTTACCTGTTCCGGTGGGGATCCATCGGCGAGGCCTTAACCTTGCATAGGCCAAGGATGCAATAGGTTGCTGCGACCTCAGCCTCAGCCTATGCAAGGCTAACGACTTGGCCTAGGCTGGAACACTAGGCCCAGGCCAAATGCAGCGGCCCAGCCCAAAGGCTGGGGCCCAACGCTGAGGCCTCAACCTGGACTGAAGCCCGACGCCAGGGCCCAGCCTAGAAGCTGGGTCCCAACATCTTGGCCTCAGCCTAGGCCCAGGCCAAAGCCTTGTACTTGCATAGGCCAAAGCTGCAGTAGGTCACCACAATCTCAGCCTCAGCCTATTCAAGGCCATGGTTCAGCTCGGAGGCTGGGTCCCAATGCCAGGGTATAGCCCCAGACCAAGGCCCAAACCTGAGGCCTTGACCAGCTATACATCAAAATGGCACCATCCACTGGAATGAAATCACCGGAGTCAATTAACTCTGGTGTAACCCCAGTGGATGACATCAGTTGAAGAAGAAAAGGATGATGTCAGACCTGCTCTGAGGCCTGAAGTCTGGGCTGGGCCTGACCCTAGGCCGAGGTCCAGGTGTCATGACCCAGCCTCTATGACAGGCCTCAGAATCAGGACCTGGCCTCTAGGTCAGGCTGTAACATTGGGCCTAGGGCCGGGCTTCAGCCTAGGCCAAGGCACAGGTGTTGGGACCTAGCCTCCAGGCTGGCCCCTGGCATCAGGCCTGGGTCTAGGCCAAGGTCCTGGCATCGGGACCTGGCCTCTGGGCTGGGTCTCAGCATAGGGACCCAGCCTGGCCATTTTCATGGATACCCAATGGATTAGGTAAGTTTATTCGGGGGGAAGGGTGCTCAGCCAAGGTCCCAGCTTTGGTCCAGGCCTAGGCCAGACCCCGGTGTCGCACTTGTGCCTAGTTCACAGCCCCTACTTTGGACCTTGGCCTATGACCTAGGCAAGGCCCTGGCTTTGGGCCTAGGTCTAGGTCCAATTGATTCATTTAAAATTAATGCAACGAATAAGGTTTGTTTCATTTGGGGGGCCCTGGTTCATTTTGGGGCCTACCAAATGAAACAAATCAGCCTTATTCGTCACATTTTTCACATTCATTTTAAATGAATGCACATCCCTACTTAAAACATAGCTGGCTATGTTAGGAATATTGCCAATTAGAGTTTTTAGTTACCAGGTCTTGTGTGGCCAGATAACTTGCTACTTATCCAGATATCTTCAAAAGATATCTGAGTTAATAGCACTTTGGAATTAAAAAAAAAAAAGGGCCTGTGGCTTGATCTCATTCCTCCCTTCTACCAAATTTCATTGATGGCTCTGTCCGGCTATGCACCCTCCATCTTGCATCCCCTAAATGTAAAAAATGATCTGGGGTCTGCATATTTGGGCCCTCTCCCCATTCTCTTTTTAAAAATCACTTTCCCACCCCGGACCCTGCCTCCACCCACCTGTTCTACATAGTAGTACTGGGCCAGGGACTCCATACTTCCACCACTCGGATCCTCTCCTATCCCCCCATCACTTACAAAAGCTCTGCTGGGAGCAAAATGTAGTAGGTTACTCGCTCCCAATGCATCCATCACAGCTTCTGACAGAAACTGTGATGAACACTTAAGCTACTCATAGTTTACACTTAAACTATGGGTAACTTACATATCCATTGCAGTTTCTGTAAATCCTTTTGAAAATTACTTCCTGTAAGTTTAAAATCACTTAGGAGAGCTTATCCTATCATATTGGTGCCTCATGCATTATGCATCAGAAGTCACTCCAGGTAAAGCAGGGAAATGCTGTCACTTTTAAAGAAGATGAATTATGGAATAGCAGTAGCAAAATGGTAACACTTTCATCAGGCACTCAAGAACATTATCCTGGAAAGCTTCATCATGTCAGGCATTCTGTCTTGGATATACCACTTTTGGCAGGTCTTGACTGCAGTTATCACATTGAATTAAGACACGCTGCCAGCCTACTCATTTCAGGTAACAGGCTGGCTTCTTTTGTGCAATGTTTGCAAAATCTGCCATCGATTTGATTAACAAAATAATTGCTATTTAGTTGTATGCACTTTAAAAATGGCAAGCTATTAAGCAGGATACAGACCTGGAACGTTAAAAACCATGTAAGTTTGCAAACAAAATCATTCATCTTCCAATGCCTGGGAGATTTATTTCTTTGTCTTATAGCCAGGAAATTTTTGTTACATTTGCATGTGCTTTTTTCTGGATCCTGTGCAGTCACGCTTGAATAAATAAGGAATCAGAATTTCAGAGGAGGCTTCCTCTCTCTTTGGGGTGTCAATAAAACATTCAAGGTGATTGCTTTCTAATCAAGGTTAACAATGGTGCTTTAACCCATTAAACATTGTTTGATTATATGTTAAAATGGGATGGGAAGAATTTTGCTGATGCCAGCTGTATCCATCTCTTCATTGACAGAAACACAGTACATGAATGCAATTCAGAATTTAACTTTATTACAGCAACTTTTGCTACCATTGGAGTGAATTTTCAAAGGGTGAATGTGAGTAAAAAGCCTTGTACATTCAATGTGCATGCACATGTACGATTTTAAAACAATGAGAATATGCAATTATTCATATGATCGAGCGAAACAGTGATAGTGTACAATCTGAGCGTGTTGGGGTGTGGTTGATAGGTTCACACATATTTCAGTAATTATAATGAATGTTTGTCATAAAGAATGCATGAATACTTTTACATCTGCTATTGAACATACCAATTCAAACCTTCATTGTCTTTTTGGACCTGGCATTTGGCATGCTAGTTTCTGAAAGCTAGGGTTGCCAACTGGCACCAGATTTTCAAGACAGGCTGAACCAGTCCTGACTTTTTTTTATCCCACTGCATGCAGGGAATTGTTGTCTTGCTTTTCACAGGGACTACATAAAGAAATCAGAACTACAAGTCCCTGCATGCAATGGGGAAAAACCCAAGACTGGATCAAACTGTCTTGAAAATCTGGAGCCAATTGGCAACCCTTCTGGTGGCAAGTGGAGAAGGTAGCTCAGTAAGAGTATTGGGAGTGTATGGGGTGCTAAATATGAATTTTTTGTCCTTGGCCTTTAAGTTTCTTTGTCGTGGCATGTTATTTTGGGGGGGGAGGGTCTGTCCTTGTGTCTAATCCTAGATTTGCTTTCATTGTTTGGGCAGCCTTTCTGTGGTTGTAAATGGATTTATGACAGGATTAGTGTTGGGTCACTGGTGGTGAGGAGATGTATACAACTTGGGGTGACTGAAGCTGATTGTGGGAGGTGTGTGTGTTACTGGGGTGACTGGAGGTGACCGGGGTGGGTATTTATGAGTGGGAGTAATAAGGTGACTGGGGAATGTATGTGTGTGACTGGGAGGTGGGTGTATATGTGTGACTAGGTGTGAATGGGGTTGACTGAGGGGGTCAGTGGTGGGTGAGTGGTAGTGAAGTGGTGAAGTGAGAGACAAACTGAGTAGTATAAACTTGTGCATTCTCAGGGAGCAACATTTGAGGAGTGAGAGAGAACAGAGGAGGAGGAGGGGGTTCCCCTTAGAGAGGATAGACAGGCCTAGGACACAGTTTTTGGATCTGTCTAAGAAGCAAGTATTGTGCAGTTTCAGGTTCAACAAGGAAACCATACTATACTTATGGCAGCAGTTAGAGGAGGGCCTACAGCCTTCTGCTCAGAAAGGCCATGCCTTGCCAGTACACATCAAAGTCACAGTGGCCCCATCCTTCTTTTGCCACCAGCATCTTCCAGACTCTTCTAGGGGGTCACAGCAGGAATAAGCCAATCAGCCATTACCCACAGTTTGTGGCAGCTTTTCTCAAAAAACCACATCAGGATATGTGTTTCTCACATAGCAAACAGTTACAACAGCAAATTATGACAGATGTCTACCAAATTGCATTTATTTCTCAATTTTGGGGGGTTACACATGGATATATGAAAATACCTATAGTCCCTGAATGTAATCTACTTTGATGTACATTTTGAAGTGCTTAAAAGTGGAATATAAAAATCTAAAATAAATAAATACATATAAGAGCAACTGCTATTAATGAAGCCACAGTTTTGCAAGTGCAAGGGCTTCCACTCCCTTGCTATGCAAATGGTCTGCAATGCCAAGGGTTTCATTGTGGATGTAGGAGCCAGGTTTCCAGGGTGCTGCAATGATGCCTACATCTTCTCATAGTCATGATCACATCTAGGCTGGCCACATCACTGGAGGATGTCACCTAGCTATGTATGCATCTCTCAAAGCAACTATTCAGCAATTAACCTCTGTCTTTTTCCCTCCCTCAGTCTCCAGGTGGTCTTGCATTTTTGGACAGGGCTGCTCCACCATCAGTCACAGGCCAGCCACACAGCTAACCAGCTTGGAATATCTCATTCTCCTCTTCTCTGCCTCATGGTTCACCTTGCACACCCTAAGACTACAGCAGGTGAACGCTGCAACCAGATCAACAAGCAGACAAGGGCAGTCATAAAGAGAATGTTTGGCCTACTCAAAATCCAGTTATGCTGCCTGGACAGATCAAGGGAATGTCTTCTCTACAAGCCCACAAATGTTTGTGACATCCTTTCAGTCTGCTGTATGTTCCATTACCTTGCCAAAACCCATGGCCTGCCTCCTCCACTGGGGGAAAATGCTCATCCTACTGTGCCTGCTGATGAGGAGGAGCAGTCTAACAACCTCGAAGAAAAGAAATTAGAGGAGATACAACACCAGACTCAGCAGCAGGCTCTGTATGAAAGGAACACTCTGATACAAAGAAATTTTCATGGTGAATATTCATTTATTAATAAGAGAAGAGAGGTAAACGTATGTAGGACACTGGTTTTTTTTTTATCTGTGACAACCCCTTTTTGGGGGGAGGGGCCTCTATTATTTTTGACTACTGCTTCTCAAAAGGGTGTACGATCACTGCTGAGGGTGCCCTCGGAAGCCACATACACGGAAGTCTGTGGCAAGAGAAGAGAGGTATAGGAAGGCACCGGAGGCAATAGAGTCACCTGAGAGCTTCTGTTTGAGGAGCCAGAAGAAGATGGCTACCAGCACTGGTGTGGGGGACTGTAACAGATCATCATCAGCTGGTGATCTCTATGTAAGAAAAATAAACAAGAGCAAGAATAAAAAAGAAACTGATCTGGTTTTCAAAGAAATTGGCTAATAAAAGCAAAAAGAATGGTGTTCAAGAAGTACAAAGGTTCTCAAAAAGAGGAAGACAGGGAAGAATATCTGGTGAAGCTGAGGGAGAGAAGGAAAGTAATCAGGAAAGCAAAAAATCAAGCGGAAGAAAGAATTGCCAAAGAGGTAAAGCAAGGTGACATAACATTGTTCAGATATATTAGTGAAAGGAGGAAGACCCAAGGTAGTATAGTAAAATTGAAAGGAGACAAGGAGTAATGTGTTGAGAAAGATGATGAAATACCATAAAAATTAAATAAATGCTTTAGTTCAATGCTCACTAAAGAAAACCCTGCAGAAGGACCGTGGCTGGTTCACACGAGCATGGATGGGGCTGAGGTAGACGAAACTCCATTTATAGAAGAAAATGTATGAGAAGAGCTAATTAAACTGAAAGTAGACAAAGCCATGGGGCCAGATGAGGTACATCCAGGTCTTCATTAACCAACTCCCAACACAGACGTACGACATCTTCTCCATCCCTAGGCCCAAGAACAAAAGAGGAGGTGGCATTCTCCTAGCCGCCAAGAAACACCTGAACCTCAAACTACAAACCAGCTCCCCCTCCCCCCCGAGACTCGAGATTGGGCTCTTTAATTCCAAAGCCCTGCAGGTCTGCCTCATCTACGCCCCGCCCCCCGGTATGCTGGAACAGGACCCCTCCCCCCTCATTGAATACATCACCAACAATATAAAGCCAGACACCCCAGCAGTGATACTTGGAGATTTCAACCTCCACGTAGACACCCACCCCCTCACCACATCTTGCGAAACCCTACTTGTCTCTCTCAAAGCCCTGGGCTTCAAACAGCTCATCTCTAAACCCACGCACAAAGCTGGGCACACACTCGACCTCCTTTTTGTTAATACCTGCATCTCTACACCCCATGCACCAATCCCCACACCCATCCCCTGGTCCGACCATTACCTCATCAATGCCCAACTCACCATCAACAACAATGCCTCCAACACAAAATCACATAAAAAGACAATTTCCTACCACAAACCATGTTCCTCGGAAGAACTCTCCCAAGCCTTCAATAAAGTAAGTGAAAACCTCGACCTTACCAACCCAGATAATGCCCTCCTCTCATGGGATAAGCTCACTGCTGACATAGCCAACGACACCTGCCCCATCATCCACAAAGTAATAAACCCCAACCAAACAGAAAGAAAACCATGGTATACGAGTGAACTTAAAAAATTAAAACAAGACCTTAGAGCCAAAGAACGCTCCTGGCGTAAGCAACCCACCCCTACACTCAAAACAGTCTACAAACACACCCTACACCTATACCGACAAGCAACACTCCACGCCAAACGTGACTTCTATGCAGCAAAAATTCACAACTACAAATTCAATCCCACCGCCCTATTCTCCTATGTAGCAGAACTCACAAAACCTACTACCCCATCCCCCCAGGAAGATAATAGCATAGAGAAATGCAATAAACTCGCAGATTACTTTAAAAATAAAATCACCAATATTCTCACTCGCCTCCCCCCTAACCCCACTCCCGTCGATCTTCCACCCACCACCAACAACATTAACCTCACATCCCTTGATCTCACCACCACGATGGAAGTTGAATCCATCTTAAGAAAGATACGGCCAGCCACCCACATCGCCGACAACATCCCATCTAAACTCCTCCTCAATATTCCTTCCGTCATAGCAAGACCCTTAGCGGATATCATAAACTGCTCCCTCACCTTCGGGACGGTTCCTGACCCGCTTAAACTCGCCATTGTAAAGCCCCTACTGAAAAAGCCCACCCTCGACCAAAATGACCCTGCAAACTATAGGCCCATCTCCAACCTGCCTTTTATTTCTAAAATCCTGGAGAAAGTGGTCAACACACAACTTACCGACTTCCTAGAAGACAACAATATCCTCCACCCCGCCCAGTACGGCTTTCGTAAAAACCGAAGCACGGAAAAGCTCCTACTTGCATTAACAGATACCATCCTAAAAGGTATGGACCACGGCCAATCATACATTCTAGCCCTCCTAGATATCTCAGCAGCTTTCGATACGGTGAACCACAAAATCTTAATATCACGCTTAGCAGAGATAGGCATCGCAAACACAGCCCTATCGTGGTTCTCCTCTTACCTTGACCACAGAAAATATTTAATCAAACTCGATAAATCCGAATCTACACACATTCCTCTTGCACAAGGCGTTCCCCAGGGCTCCTCCCTTTCCTCCACCCTCTTTAACATATATCTACTCCCTCTCTGCCACCTCCTATCTAAACTGGAACTAAAATTCTTCTTGTACGCTGACGACGTACAAATACTTATCCCCATCCAAAAATCACTCAACGAAACCCTGCAGTTCTGGGAAACATGCCTTGCATCTATCAATTCCCTCCTTTCCAACCTACACCTTGCACTCAATACCTCAAAAACTGAAATTCTTATTATTACTAATCAACCCAGCCTTTCCATCCACCAAACGCATCAAAACACTTCACAAAATCTCACGCATCCGCACACTGTCAGAGACCTAGGAGTTTCCCTAGATACTCAACTAAGCTTCAAATCTCACATCAACTCGCTCCTAAAAGGGGGCTTCTATAAACTACAAACCCTCAAAAAACTAAAACCTCTCCTCCACGTACACGACTTCCGCACTGTTATGCAAACCACCATGCTATCAAGACTTGATTATTGCAACTCACTGCTAATAGGCCTTCCCTCCTCCACAATCAAACCCCTCCAAATCTTACAAAACGCCATGGCCCGCGTCCTCACAAACTCAAGAAAGACTGATCACATCACTCCCATACTTCAAGACCTCCACTGGCTCCCAATCACCTATCGCTCTCAATACAAAACACTCACTATCATACATAACACACTATACAAAAATAATTCCCCATGGATCGAAGATATGCCACACTTCCGCCAGGCCAACCGCCCCACCAGAAACGCCCTTGCTGGCACCCTCTACACCCCTTCACTCAAAATCGCTCACCTCACCACCACCAGAGAGAGAGCCTTCTCCATCGTCGGCCCCACCCTCTGGAACTCCCTCCCCGCCGAGCTCCGACTAGAACCATCACTTAATCAATTCAAAAAAGGAATCAAGACCTGGTTATTTAAACAGGCCTATCCCAACACGTCACAATCCTAGCTCTGTAACTCCTTCGCAACACTTTTATTTCCCCACACCCTCTCTGTTTCCCCTTCCCTCCTGCCCCCCCTCTCACCTCCCCCCACCCACCTCCACCACCCTCCTTCCTCTAAGCAGCTTCCTCTTACTGTTACCAACTCACCATCCTCACCGTTACCCACAGCTCACTTGTACAGTTTCACCCCCCCTCCCCCCCCACTTATTACACCCTTTCCCCCCGCCTCTTGTACAATTACTCATAATGTTCGCCATATCCCGTGTACAGCACCCCTCCCTCCCTCCACCACCCTACCCTCTTCCCCCCTCCCCATTATTGCCCCTGCTTCCCCCTGCCACCCACCGCCTCCCTCAGCCCCTCCTCCTCCTCCTCCCCCCCGCGCCTCACCATCCACCCCCCACCCCTCGCACCACCTCCCCTTGTACTTAATTAATTTTGTCTAACTTTGTATAATATTATCTAATTCTTGTCTAATATGGTTTATCATATATAATCGCGTTTTAACTGTGACGCATGTTGGCACCACAGTAAAGTTAACCTACCTTTTAACTATTTATCTTTCCTCCACCTATCATTGTAATTTACTTTCTCAGTTACATGTAAACCGACATGATGTTTTTTACGAATGCCGGTATATAAAAGTTATAAAATAAATAAAATAAATAAATAAATAAATACTGAGGGAGATCAAAGATGTGCTGGCGGGTCTGCTACAAGAACTGTTCAATAGATCCCTGGAAATGGGTTTGATGCCACAAGATTGGAGAAGAGCACTTGTGGTCCCGTTTCACAAGGGTAGAGGAAGAGAGGAGGCTGGAAACTACAGCCTCACCTTGGTGGTAGGAAAATTAATGGAGACTCTGCTGAAGGAGAGGATAAGAGGATAGTGAACTATCTACATTCTGATGGTTTTCTGGACCCGAGGCAGCATGGATTCACCAGAGGAAGGTTCTGTCAGACAAATCTGATTGGTTTTTTTGATTGGGTGACTAGAGACTTGGATTTCAGCAAAACTTTTGATAGAGCCACATAGGAGGCTTATGAATAAAATGAGAAGATTGGGTATGGGTGCCAAGGTGGTGAAGTGGATTACAAACTAGTTGACTGACAGTGTAAAAGTAAATGAATCCTGCTTTGAAGAGAGAACAGTGTTAAGTGGGGTGCCTCAGGGATCAGTGCTGAGCCCAATTCTGTTCAATATCTTCATGATAAACATTGCGGATGGGTTAGAAGGAAAAGTTTGTCTCTTTGCAGATGATGCTAAGATCTGCAACAGAGTAGACATGCTTTTCATTTGCTCTACATCTTTAATGTAGAGCAAATGAAAAGCAATTTATGAAAGCTTGAAGAGTGGTCAAAGAATTGGCAGCTGAGATTCAATCAAAGAAGTGCAGAATCATACACCTGGGGTGCTTTAATCCAAACGAGCTCTATGTGATGGGGGGGAAGAACATCTAATATGCATAGAACAAGAGAGGGATCTTGGGGTGATAGTGGCTGGTGATATGAAAGCAGTAAAGCAATAAGACATGGCAATAGTTAAAGCCAGAAGTAGCTGGGCTGCATAGAGAGAGGAATAACCAGCAGGAAAAAGGAGGTGATAATCCCCTTGTACAGGTCCGTGGTGAGGCCTTCCTTGGAGTACTGTGCTCAGTTCTGGAGTCCGTATCTCAAAACGATAGAGACAGGATGGAGGCGGCCCAGAGAAGGGTGACCAAAATGGTGTGGGGTCTGTATCATAAGACTTATGAGGAGAGGCTGAAGGACCTAAATATGTATACCCTGGAGGAGAGGAGGTGCAGGGAATATGATACAGACCTTCACATACCTGAAAGGTATTAATGATGGACAAACATCATACCTTTTCCATTGGAAAGGAGATAGTTGAACTAGAGGTTATGATATGAAACTCCAAGGGGGATGAATCAGAACCAATATCAGGAAATATTTCTTCATGGAGAGAGTAATGGATGCTTGGAATGCTCTACTAGACAAGGTGGTGAAGACGAGAACAGTAAATGAATTCAAAAGGGTATGGGATAAGCATTACAGACCCCTAAGGCTTGAGTTTGGAAATGAAGAAAGGAGGTAACTATGATAACTTTAGATGTAAGATTTCTACATCGGGAACAAATTACACAGAGCAGCAGTTACTCCCCTTAACAGAGTGTGTGGGAGTAACCTGCATGGCACAGCAATTGCTACCATAAGCAACATGCTGGGATGAATGGACCATCTGATCTTATCTGCTCTCATTACAATGTTACTATGTAACACTCCTTCTTGGAGCCTTTATTGTACCTGTATCATTATCCTGGCCAGGAGATCCATTTTCTGTGATCCAAAGTTAGACTTTTTAAGCAGAGGTCCTTTTTTACCTAGCATAGTGGTATATACTAGAACTTTGGATCAGAGACCAGCTATTGCATACTCTCATAGGGGCCTAATTGCTAACTAATTAGGTGCTGATGTGGGCATTAAATATAAAACAGAAATGTACACATGCACTTTTTCAAAATATCATGAGGGCAATATTCAGTGATACTTAGCCAGATAAGTTTGAACTTATCCTGCTATGTAATGACAGCTGAATTTCCAGCCCTGCCGGCTATGTGTGGCGAGCAGAGTGAAGGCATTCCGGGGAGGATGCGACTTAGAGTTATCTGACTAATTTGGATATTCAGAGTTTGCTGGATAACTTATCTAAGTCTGGTTGGCTCATAGGACTGTCCTAAATTTGGCTGGATAACCATATCCAGCTAGCTTAGCCCATATATTCAGCGGCTTATTATCTACCTCTATATAAACATATATATGGTACATATGTCTGCTGCTGGTGGCTGTCAACTAGCTCCTGCACCAGCGCCATTATCTCTCTCATTTCAACCCTTATGCCAATAACAGCCTCATGCAAGCTGCCCAGGTGACTGCTCCTGTGTGTGCTACCTCCTGCTCTGGAGCAGCTGCTCCAGGCCTGGATCAGAGCCTCAGGGATAGCAGGGGTATTGGGCTCATCTACAGAAGGCTATGCAACTGTATGCTGACTGTCCTCCCCAGGGGAGGGTATCTGCAGGATCAGCATCCTTTTGTAAATAGGGAAAATGGAGATGGGAGAGCAAAGGCGGGGGGGGGGGGGGGGATCCTTTGGGCTGGCCAGGCCATGTGGAAGGGGGTCTGGGGTTATGTTTGGCCAAGGGGACTGATAGTGGTCCAAGAGTGGCTGCTGGCTGGTGCCGGTGTGCCTGGGCATGCAGCAGCCTCTTCCTCCTTATCCTCATGCTCCTCCTCCTCATACTCTGTCTCTTAACTGAACAAAGGACAACATGTAAGTGTGGTGCAATATTTTTAGAGAAGGCTTTGGATATATTGAGGTCCAATCAGATAGTGGAACTAACCAAAAAAACTCGAAACCTAGGAGTAATAATTGATAATGAAATCAACCTCAAACAACAAGTCAGAGAGGGGTACGCGAAACTAATGGTCCTTAGAAGGCTAAAACCACTACTAACCCAAGCGCACTTTCAAACCATTCTCCAAGCACTTATTTTCGCTAGCACAGACTATTGTAACACACTCTTCCTTGGATTACCACATTCAACACTAAGACCACTCCAAATCTTACAGAACTCTGCAGCCAGAATCCTAACTGGAAAAAGCAGAAGGGACCACATCACTCAAACTCTTGCCGAATTACACTGGCTGCCAATCGAACAAAGAGTACAATTTAAAACACTTTGCACAATCCACAAGTTAATTAATGAAGAAAATACTGATTGGTTAAACACTGCATTAAGACTACATGTTCCCCAAAGAAATCTCAGATCAGCAAATAAAGCCTTACTAACCATACCCTCTGTAAAGACAGCTAAACTGACACAAGTAAGGGAGAGGGCACTGTCATTAGCCGGCCCTATATTATGGAACTCAATGCCACCCGAAATAAGACTAACGAGGGATCAAAAACTTTTCAAAAAAAGCTTAAAAACATGGCTTTTCAAAAAGACCTTTCAAAGTGAGAATGGGAAATAGGTAGTACTAAGAAACAAGAAAAGGACTTATACGCACAAGCAAAAGTCACCTGAGAACATATGTGTGTTTTTATTTTTATTTTATCACACTTAAGTATTAAGTTAAAGAATTACAGTATACCACGTCTACGGTTAGTAGGGATGTGAATCGTGTCCTCGATCGTCTTAACGATCGATTTCGGCTGGGAGGGGAAGGGAATCGTATTGTTGCCGTTTGGGGGGGTAAAATATCGTGAAAAATCGTGTGAAAAATCGTGAAAAATCTAAAAATCTAAAAATTGCAAAACCGGCACATTAAAACCCCCTAAAACCCACCCCCGACCCTTTAAATTAAATCCCCCACCCTCCCGAACCCCCCCCCAAATGACTTAAATAACCTGCGGGTCCAGCGGCGGTCCGGAACGGCAGCGGTCCGGAACGGGCTCCTGCTCCTGAATCTTGTTGTCTTCAGCCGGCGCCATTTTCCAAAATGGCGCCGAAAAATGGCGGCGGCCATAGACGAACACGATTGGACGGCAGGAGGTCCTTCCGGACCCCCGCTGGACTTTTGGCAAGTCTCGTGGGGGTCAGGAGGCCCCCCACAAGCTGGCCAAAAGTTCCTGGAGGTCCAGCGGGGGTCAGGGAGCGATTTCCCGCCGCGAATCGTTTTCGTACGGAAAATGGCGCCGGCAGGAGATCGACTGCAGGAGGTCGTTCAGCGAGGGTTCCGGCGCCTCGCTGAACAACCTCCTGCAGTCGATCTCCTGCCGGCGCCATTTTCCGTACGAAAACGATTCGCGGCGGGAAATCGCTCCCTGACCCCCGCTGGACCTCCAGGAACTTTTGGCCAGCTTGTGGGGGGCCTCCTGACCCCCACGAGACTTGCCAAAAGTCCAGCGGGGGTCCGGAAGGACCTCCTGCCGTCCAATCGTGTTCGTCTATGGCCGCCGCCATTTTTCGGCGCCATTTTGGAAAATGGCGCCGGCTGAAGACAACAAGATTCAGGAGCAGGAGCCCGTTCCGGACTGCTGCCGTTCCGGACCGCCGCTGGACCCGCAGGTTATTTAAGTCATTTGGGGGGGGTTCGGGAGGGTGGGGGATTTAATTTAAAGGGTCGGGGGTGGGTTTTAGGGGGTTTTAGTGTGCCGGCTCACGATTCTAACGATTTATAACGATAAATCGTTAGAATCTCTATTGTATTGTGTTCCATAATGGTTTAAGACGATATTAAAATTATCGGACGATAATTTTAATCGTCCTAAAACGATTCACATCCCTAACGGTTAGCCCATAAAGGGAATTTTAATACACTTTACATATAGCTTATAATATTGAATCATGTATCTGAACAACTGCGGCACCCCCTGGTTAAAGTACAATCCATCTCGAATTTATTTATGTGCCTATTTGTAAACCGTTGTGATGGTATATCACTAAACGACGGTATAGAAAAATTTTTAAATAAATAAATAAATAAAGGTTTGGCCAAGGGGACTGATAGTGGTCCAAGAGTGGCTGCTGGCTGGTGCCGGTGTGCCTGGGCAGGCAGCAGCCTCTTCCTCCTTATCCTCATGCTCCTCCTCCTCGTACTCTGTCTCTTAACTGAACAAAGAACAACATGTAAGTGTGGTGCAATACTTTTAGAGAAGGCTTTGGATATATGGAGGTCCAAATATGACTTATAATGTATGAGTTATCCAGCTAAATGTTGACTTTTGAATATTCTATGCACTTATCTCATTATCCAGATAAAATTTAGCTGAATAACATAAGTGCGTTTCAGGGGTGTTTCTGGGCAGAGTTAGGTTAGCTAGGATTTGCTCTATGGCCTGCCTTAGAGGGCCTTCTCTCAATGAGGCAATGAAGAGGCACTGGTTTCAGTTGTCACAACCCCAACCCCTAAGGGAGGGCATAGGTAAAACTATGTGTTGACATCCGATGGATGCAGAGGATGTCGTAGCTGCAGCAGTGGCCATTGAAGACACTTCTAGATGGGCAAGAGTGAGTATATGTGGCAATCTTTCCTTTGGTTGGGAAACCTCTACCCTGGTGCATATGATTTTGATGAGATTTTGATGTTCTTGCCTCTTGGCACATCTGGCCGAGCATGCAGCCGCTTCAGCCAGTTCTTCTCTTTTTTTTGCAGTTCCTTGGCCTTCTTCTTGAGGTACTCTGTCTTTAGAGGTAACAGGATAGGAAATTGTATCTTCAGAGAAGTGATATGATACAAGGGCCTACTATCCCAACCATTTCTCTTATCTGCCACCCTTAACCAACACCCCTCTTCTACCGGATGTGGTGATTATCTGCCCTTGCTGGCATCTATGGGAGCTGAGTCCCTCAATTCAACTATGGGAATCTTTGCAATTGTAAGTGTAAGGATCCTGTTGGTCCCAAATTAGAAGATCGTTAAAAGAATACAATATTGGTAAGGGGAGAAACCTAGGCATACGTAATGAATTTGCAGCTCCCCCATGTGGAAGCTGAAGAATGGTAGCTCCTTCTGGTTTAAGATGCTTTCTCCCCATTTTACCTTGTATATTCCCCTTTTGGTTTTTGCAGCGGTAGCATGTCCTGTGCTGTTCTCTTTTTTTTCTATTACTTAACTTCTGTCTCCATGGAGCATTTGATTTGGATGGGAGTTTCTTTCCACCCTCCCAATCCACTCTGTCATCTTGAATTGATTTATTTAAGTTTTGTGTGCCCAATAATGTGGGATTTAGTTAAGCTTATTTAATTTTGCTCTTCAATTCAATTGGAGAGGTTCCTTTCCTGCAAGAGGAACCTGAGATCATCGCGATCCAAAAAGAGGACGACTTCCAGTCATCCTGATAGGAAGAAGAAGAGAGGGAAAAGAAGAGCGGAGATGGTCCACCAAAATGGCCCATGAACAGCTACTGAAGATTGGGGAAAGAGAAGTAATACTCGTTATTCTATAATGAGGAAATAAGAGACAAAAGACTAGGACGGTAACTTTCAAACAGGTGTGCGGGCGCACATATACTTACAAGTCTATATGGGTGTGCGGAGAGATGCACAGCAATCCTGCACATAGGCGCACATGTTATAGAAAAGCCCTGGGGCATGTACGTATGCCCCTAATGTTAAGCTTGTGTGTGCACAGCAGCGTAAGTCGGCTTTCGGACGCGCAAGTGAGGGAATAATCTAAAAGATGCACATCCAGCCCATGAGCACTTTCACCAGTTCTTCCACCAGTATGCCAAGTCTAGAGTTAGGTCCTCCAAACCCCCCCCCCCCCCTGGTTCTTTAGCCTGCACTCTTCCTAGTTAACCCAGACCCCTCAAGCACTTCATGGGATGCCTGCAAATAGTTTTATAAAGACTTGTACCTCCTCCATATCAGAAGTAAATTTGCGCTTCCCTATTCCTGAGCACGCGACCAGGCACGTAGCTACTTGCACGCACATCTCTTGGCTTCACCCTGGAACGTCCATGCCCTGCCCACATTCCACCCCTTTTTTCCCAGTGCGAGATATTTGTGCATCGGTACTGGTGCGCGCATCTGGGCGGCTTATAAAATTGGGTGGACATGCACATGTGCTACATGCGCGCCCATCTCCTGATTTTGGCGCATGCTCGGCTTTTAAAATTCACCTTTAAATGTATTAAAACTACATCTTTGATACTTCATTCAGAGGGAGTACCCCCACCCTCCTGAACCCCCCCAAAATGTTTTAAATAACCTGGGGTCCAGTGGGAGGGTCCCGGCACCGGCCATTTTGCAATACGGCACCGGCCATTTTGCAATATGGCTCGAGTGCAAGAGGTCGTTCCCGGACCCCCACTGGACTTTTGGCAAGTCTTGTGGGGGTCAGGAGGCCCCCCCAAGCTGGCCAAAAGTCCCTGGGGGTCCAGCGGAGGTCCGGCAGCGATCTCCTGGACGCGTGACATCGGGAGCTAGGAATCAAAATGGCGCCGGCGCTACCTTTGCCCTGTCACATGATAAGGGCAAAGGGCCACCGGCGCCATTTCTCTTCACAGCAGTCGTGGCCAGAGAGCGGGACATCGCGCCGGGATCATCGCGCCGGGACCCCAGGTCATTTAAAACATTTTGGGGGGGTTCGGGAGGGTGGGGGATTTGTTTTAAAGGTTCGGGGTGGGTGTTAGGGTTTTTTTGGTGTGCCGGTTTTCCCGCCCCCTGTTTAACGATACAATACTCAAATGCCCCTGACGATAAATCGTGGGCATTTGTATTGTATCGTGCACTCTAACGATTTTGGACGATTTTAAAATTATCTGACGATAATTTTAATCGTTCAAAAATGATTCACATCCCTAGTAGACAGAGCAGAGAACACCCACTCTGCTCCCTAATCCAGCCTCTCTCCTGTTGTCCCTCACCCTTAGCCCCTTCTCCTCCTGTATTGCAAGGAAGGTTGGGGGAGAGGAACATGAAGACCACTGGGAAATTCAAGTGGGATGGAGGATCAGGATTACCAGGGTAGAGAGGAGTGGGAGATTCGAAAGAAAGGGGCCAATTCTCTCTACACGCCGTCTCCTCCTTCCATCAGTGATTCTCCAACCCCGGTTCCTACTAGTGCTGAATCCCTACCTGTCCTTCACCCACCAGTGCTCATCAAGCATGTGAAGTGTGAAGACTACATTTAGGTATGTGTGTGTGTGTGTGTGTGTGGAGACACATTTTACATTCAGCCCTGGTCCTGCCCTTTTGCATCAGTGAAACCTGGCTCTAGCACTGCTCCACCTTACCTCTCCCCCCCCCCTCCATAATTGCACCTCCTTTTTGTCTACAAATTAAGCCCTGCTTGAAAGTAAGCTCCCCCTCCCCCCACTGCAGGAAACCCTGTAAATGACATGTTATGGCATATTCACAGTGTTCCACTGAAAATAGAAATTTGAGATATGACCTCTGGAACAGTTATCCATGTTTAACCATCACATGGATTACATTAGGTGCGTTCTTTCTCTTTGGAATCCCTGATATTATTCTCCCATTAGTGTTTCTAGCCTTTGATCATAATCATTTTTTCAGATGTCTAGCGCCTGCTGTAGTGCTCCTACAGCTCTGCATCTGAGCCTGTTGCCTGGCTGCATGAGCCCATGTAGCATGAGGCTCCTTTACCTTGCTGACCTTTGGCCCTCCCCTCTGCACTGTAAGGTTTGTACAGGGGAACAGCCTTAAAATGGCACCCAAGCTGAACATCTTCAGCTGCCTTTCCCTACCTGATATACTTTAACACACTATTACTACTTTATCCACCTTGGTAAACAATGGACGTTAACAGTTCCATTAAAAAGGATGCATAAAGCATTGAATGCTAACTGTATCAATCCACTTTCACACATGACACCCTTTCTCTTAACTTGACATACCTACTCCCCTCTAGTCACTTACCCACTTCCCCTGCCCCGTCCTTCCCGGAAGCGGGATAATGGCAATTAAAATGCCTGCATAGCTTCTTCCAGGCCTCCCGCATCTGGCACAGGTTCCTTTTGACCCCATGGGTGGGGAAGAGCTCGCCCACCTCCTGGATGATCAGGAGGGTAAGTATCCTCATCATGTCCCTACCCATGAAGTAGGGCTGCCTGGGGGGGGGGGGGGGGGGGGGGGGCACCATTTTGCTGATGTGCCTGGCCCAGTGGAACTGGAAAGCATTGTCCACTGCAAACATGTTAACTATTGTGTGCATGTACATTAGGGGGCAGAGATATGAGTGTTTTAACACAGAAACAAAGAAATGACGGCAGAAAAGGACCAAATGATCCACCCAGTCTGCCCAGCAAGCTTATGCCAGTATCTGCTGCACTGTGCAGGTTACCCTCGTGCTTATCAGTTTCCCAGACTGTAAAAGTCAGGGCCCTCATTGGATGCTGTTTGAATCCAATTGCTATTAACCCTTGCCGTGAAAGCAGAGAGCAATGATGGAGCTGCATCAAAAGTATCAGGCTAGTGATTAAGGGTAGTAAAGGCCTCTTCAGCAAGTTACCCTCATGTTTATTTGCTCCCCAAACTGTAAAAGTCATGGCCCTCATTGGTTGCTGTCTGAATCCCATTCCCCTTTTCCCACTGCTGTTGAAGCAGAGAGCACTGATGGAGTTGCATTAACAGTATCAAGGCTTATTTGTTAAGGGTAACAACTGCCACACCAGCAAGTTACCCCCAGTTACCCCCATGCACTCTTTTCTTTATTTCCATCCTCCAGCCTTTAGGGATCCACAGGGTTTATCCCATGCCCTTTTGAATTCCTTCACTTTTTTAGTCTTCACCACCTCCTCCGAAAGGGCATTCCAGGCATTCACCACCCTCTCCGTGAAGAAATATTTCCTGACATCGGTTCTGAGTCGCCCTCCCTGGAGTTCCATTTCATGACCTCTAGTTGATTTGATTTCTTTCCAATGGAAAAGATTGGATGATTGTGCATCATTAAAACCTTTCAAATATCTGAAGGTCTTTTTCATATCTCCCCTGCACCTCCTCTCTTCCAGGGTATATATATATTCAGATCCTTCAGCCTATCCCCATAGGTCTTCCAGTGTTGACCCCTCACCATTTTGGTCACTCTTCTTTGGACTGCCTCTATCCCGTCTTTATCTTTTTTGAGATACGGGCACCAGTACTGAACGTAGTACTCCAGGTGAGGCCTCACCAAGGACCTGTACAAGGGCATTATTCTTCTCTCTATGCAACCCAGCATTCTTCTGGCTCCACATAGGTTTGAAAATATTTGGACAATTCTCTGTGGATCCCCATACTTACATATATGGGGCCCAGTGATCAGATTTGAAAGTTAGGCTCTTTATGTTTTCCAACAGCTCACCTAGGTGCAAAGTCCATGCTACACACCTTGTTCCCAATTTTCCAAAGGAAACTGTAGCACCACTTAACCAGATAAGTTTGGACATATCTGGCTAAGTGGAGCTGTTTGAATATTCAGTAACATTCAGAGGCTATCACTTAGTTATCCAGCTAAGTGGTGAGCAGGACAAGTGTTTTCCAGGGTGTGGCTCCTTTTCCAGCTAACGTAGCTGGATAAATGGCATTATTCAGACTTTTCTGGCTAAGTTAGCCGAATAAATTAGACCTATTGAATATACCAGACAACTAAGCTGGATATGTTTATCTGGCTAACTTGTTCAGCTGGATAGTGACTGAATATTGACCTCAGAGTTTTCCTTTGAAAACTGCCCAAGGGAATAAAGAACTTGTAAAGTTTAAATTTACTTTTTCTGTGACCAGATCTTTGCTGGAAAACAACCTCATGCACAATATGTCTCTAATATTAGCCTAGTTTTCTGAGCTGATGTCTCCAAAATGATGTAAATGCTTATAAATAATTTATTTGGTTTATCTCCTGTTATCGTCTGCGCAGCGCTCAATGCGAGATTCAGCCTATCCATTTAATAATAACATTGTCCCTTCTCCGTTCTCCTCCTTGAAGCTTTCATGAAGTCCAGGTGCCAGATACATGCCACTCATCCATCTGTTCTAAAGATAGCACATGAATACTTTTGAAGGATTGAACTATGAAACACATTGAGATCCTGGGTGCTTCAGAAAACAAAAAATGTTATCGTTGTGATAAATTCACGACCTAACAAGAGAGAAACAGCATTGTTATTTATATAATGTAACATGGCTTTGTAAACCTTCCAGAAATCTATGGTCATCTTATGGAGATTTAAGAATATTCACAGAGATCACCATTCATAGTGACATTTCACTTTTGCTACAAATGTATGTGACGTACAGGTCTGGCTCCGTGCTTTTCTTCATTTCATCAGAAAGAATAGTGTGACACCAAGCTGGTTATATTCCTTTCATAGAGTTAAGTATAGAGTTCCTGCGCCATCTGGCCTGGCGTATAGAAAGGAAATGAGCAGGTAGACGGGAGAGTAACTGTGGCCCACAGAGGAAAGGGGGATAATGGAAGAAGACCACAGAAGGAAGAAAATGATGGAAGGCAAGAAGCCTCCTCGGTTGGCTAAAACCCTTGCAGTAGGGTCTGATGAGTTGTGTAACCTACTGAACAAAAGGAAGGCAATTTTATTGCAGTTCGCATAAGGCTAAAGTTGGCGGCTACTTTCCATCAACAGCCTTTAGCCCTAAATTTTCAAAGTGGACTTAAATCTGTGGCTGTCCTCTATAGGCATGCCAATATACACGCACTTAATTCCAGCTGCTCCCAGGCAGGAGTAACTTTCTGTGTGGAGATGTATGTAAATACTCTTGAAAACCAAAAGTGTGCATATCAAGCTTTTCCCTGCCCCCAACTCCACCTCTCAGAATGTGGTTAAAAGTGCATGCGACAGCGGGTTTTGCATGCACTTTTACCTACAGAACCTGTGGGTTGGCTTTCAAAGTGCAATGTACATGCAGGTAAAGGGCTTTGAAAATCAAACACTTAGTCTCTAAAAGCATTTCTGGAATCTTGCAGAACCTGGTTTAGATAATAGTTTGTTTATTGCTTGTGCCTATGGGTGAAATCTTATATAAATCTGTCCCAAAAGACAATGCAATGACCTAATATTTCCAGGAAAGCCACACTCTTGTTTTTTAAGGGGCAATATTCAAACTATTCATATTGGGGCACAGTTTTGTGAATGTTTTTTTTTTCCCACAGAGTATTCACCAATTGTTAATGTGAAAGTATGTGCCTGCTTTCACTTTGAAACCTGCTGCGAAGACATCAGAAATCTGCTTTTTCTGGACATTGATTTTCTTTGTAAAACAACATCCATAGATTTGAAAATACAAAATGTGCCCCAGTAATATCTTCCCTATAAGTAGCAAACAGTGCGCAAATTATGGAACAATGCATTTACCCTCCTTCATTTTGAGGAAGAACAGACTGTGTAAATTGCTGTTTATCCATGTAAATAGCTTTGACAACTCTCTTCTAAACATCTTATTCACAAAGGGTCCGATTTTAAATGGCCGGCGCCCGTAAAAAACAGGGATTATCCACTCGTCTGGGCCTTTCACAGGCTGTGCACATTTTAAAAGTGGCCCAGCCCTGCGCATAACCCTTGTTACGCGCACAAGAGCCAGGCCGAAGAGAAGGGGCGGTCCAGGAGCGGAGAGGGGTGGTCCAAGGGGTGGGGCAGAGCGGAGCTGGAGGTGGCCTGTACGCGGCCATGTGCTGCTGTGCCAGAGGATTGTTCGCCAGCAGCCTGCTGGCGCGCACAACTTAAGCCACCTCAGGAGCTGGCGTAAGTTCTAAAAAAAAGCAAAAAAAAAAAAGATAGGGCCTTTGAAGGGGTTGGGGAGGACAAGAGAAGAGGGAGGGCATTTGGGCAAAGGGGTTGGGAATGAGAAGGCCGCAATACGTCGCGCGTGAAAATTGTATTTTTCAACCCCCACCTTGCACACGGTGCCCCGGATTTTATAACATGCGTGCGCCGGCGCATGCATGTTATAAAATCGCGTGTCCATGGATGCACGCACGTATGTTTTTAAAATCTACCCCTTAGTGCAGTCTGATGTTCCAGTTTTGTGCCTCGGTTGGATGCACACAATCTTTGAAGTTTGTTCGTCTTCTTGGGCCTTGAAGTGCAACTCTTCATCAGTCCCAGACCAGGGTGCAATTAATGAAGATTGGATGTGGGCATATGCTTTCTCCGTGACCAGTTAAGCGCTAACTAACTGGTTTACTTGTTAATGTAAAGCAAATTTCAACAAAGAAATAAAACTCCTGTTTGTTGCCTGCTGGGGAGACAATGCACTCCAGCTTAGAGAGGGGGTGGTGGGGGAAGGAGGCGACCACTGCTGCATCATCCCCTCTCAGCCATAGCCTGAGGCAGAGGGACAGGCTGGGAAGCGACTTCCCTCCAGCTATTGGGCTGGTAAGGAAACCTGAAAGTCATCTGGATATGTCATCTGAGGTGGATGGCATATAAATAACAAGGAAGAAATCTCGGAGGATAAAAAGAAATGTAAAAACATATATATATATATATAGAGAGAGAGAGAGAGATACAAACGATCAGGTAATATGTAAATCGTATAAGGTGCTCAACAAAGACAAAAAAACACTTTGAAGGAATGGAAAAAGAGCACTTGTGATTATGATATGGTAACAATTAAAATGTAAATCTTTATTAATGCATGATTTGAAACAATTAAAATAAGAGAACGCCTTAATACTCTTAAATGTAGCATGTCAAAACAGCCTAACATGAGTCCCTATATACATGCATCTGTTTAACAATCTTATATAAATACCTCCCTGCCTATGAATGCTAATTCACTTTTGTGGCATATAATGATTGTTCACATACCAAATTCATACGACACTGCAATATCTTACAACATGATTTAACTCAAAAACATGTATACGAACATTGTGAAAATTTTAATGTGATAAGTAGATATTAATAAATTTAAAATATCGACTCACAATAGCATTACTCGAAAGTATACAAAACAAACGACTGGTACAGCAACAAAACTGGTAGACACATAGCCAAATCTGAAATTTTAATAGTAGGAGAAATAACTAGAACAATGGAAAGGAGAATAAACCTGTTTAAGTCCCTTTCCAAAAGAATGACCTGCTTTGTGACCATTATTGCTGCACTGTTAAACAGCAGTTTGCACAAATTCAAGAGCTTGGTGTGCTGTATAATTTGTAACGGTAATGCTCCTTGACCAGAAGCATCAACGAGCAGGCCTTGATTTATAATTCATATTGTTCGTTTTGCTCTTTCAGTGATTGGATTCCACTATGACATCCATTAAAGTATTCTGCATGCAACAACATTCCTAACAGAAGAACTTCTTGGGTCTGCCATTAATCACAGGCCTTTGCAATCCATAATAGTTTTGCACTTTTCAGAGAGAAAAAAAGGAAAAAATATTACATAGCCAGTAATAAAAAGGATGGGCAGTTGATGACGAAGACTTAATTTCAGCAGTCTGTAAATATGATGAATTAGGCTCATTTGGCAATGTCTTTGTAATCGAGAAAATGGTTGATTTTCCTTCAGAGCTGACGCACTATTACAGAAACATCCTTCTCTTCACTTCTTTCAAATGCACACACAGACATATGCCAACATTTCTCCAGACATAGAAAATAAATAATAAGGGGAGAGTGACATGGAGATAAACCAGAGATGCTCAGAGTGCTGAACCTTTGCATATGTTAGATATCTAGATATGTGCTTTCTGTTTCTCAGCTATAAAAAAAATATTTTTTAATACTTGTTCCTATAAAAAAAACCAAAACAGTCTAACCACAGGCATGATTTTATGCATGGAGATAATATAACAGGATTCAAGTATTTTTATATGTAGGTGAAAATATCCAGTGGCATCATCCCTGAAGGACTTGTTTGAGCTGAGGGCAAGCAGCACTAGTGCTGGTCTTAAAGTGGCCCTCGGAAGCTCATTCTTTAAAATCAGCCTTGTACAGAAAGATTCTCACTCTGCACTTCCAGGATTACAGCTCTGAATGTAGCAGGGACTGGCTTGCCAAAATAATTTTCTGGTTTCATTTCTCATAGCGGTTAGACGTGCAATAGCAGTGATAGATACAGGAAGAACACTTGCAAGTTTATTGCATGCCAGTCCCCAGAACGCCTTCAGGCTCGCACGCCTCGGTTGTGATTGTGCACAGCCACCTTCATTGTGCATTTTGCACCTACAAGAGGAAACTTTGAAACTGCCCACGATGCTGCAAAGCCCGCAGGTACTTTCCTTTTGAAAACAACGCTGAAGAAAAATGTCCCGCAGAGATTTGCACCTGCTTTTGTCTGTGGACACTTTCTGCTACCAAAACTACACACACGGTTTTGAAAATCCAAAACTATGCATGTGGTTTTTCTCCCCATTCCCCCACCCTGGGAACACCATTATTACGTTTTGCCACTTGTGGTATGGCCCTGCCAGCGGCTGCACTCACCTGCAGGCTGGTGGGCCTTGCTGCGGTGGGACGCCGTTGCTCTGCACATGTGGCAGGATGCCGGCAGGACCGCGGCCCCTGGAACATCCTTTAGGTGTGCACGTGTCTGAAGCCATTTCATTTAAAGGCCCGCGGTGGGAAAAGCCCAGGGCAGCCTTGGATGATGTCACAGCTTCTCCCTATAAAAGGGCTCCTTCGATACTCCAGCATCGCCTCAGCAAAGGTCGTCCAAGCCTTATCTTCAGCTTCAGCCTCAGTCTTGTTTGGCCTCTAGCCTTGTCCAGCTCTTTGGATTTGATCGTAGTCACAGCCTCCTGGACTGATCATAGCCTGGCTTGTACAAAGACTCACTCGCCCGCCGTTAGTGCAGACTTTAGGGCTCTGCCCACGAGGTTGCATCAGTCGCACCACGGCAAGAGGAGCTCATGCTCACGTCACTCGTAACAGTCACCATTCACAATGGGGTAGATTTTAAAAAGCATTTACTCGAGCAAAACTGGTTTTTGCTCGAGTAAATACACTTTACTCAAGTAAGTAGGCTTTTCAAAATTGCTACAATATATGCCATTGAATTGTCCATAGGATTTACTCAAGTAAGTGCACTTTACTCGAGTAAATAGCTTTTGAAAATTGCTACGATAGTATGTCACATTTACATGCGTAACTCCTTTGAAAATGACCCCCAAAATGAGTAAAAGTATGGGCCCCATGGAACTAGGGTGGTATTTTTACTCACGTGCAGGGTTGACAGTTTTCAGAAAGCAATTTATACAGTTGAAATTATTGTCGTTTAAATAGATGCTTAAAGCCAGCAGCTGAGAGAAAAGTCCTTTTATTAAACACAAACTTATAATATAATAAGGTATATCTTATCTTATAGAGAGAAAGGCAAATTACCATACAGTGGAACAGGATCATTTCTCTCATAGATGACTTACTGATACCAGGCATTAAAAAGGGTTGACACCTCTAATTTCTAAACCAATGACTACATTTGTTTGTTTTCATAACATTTTCCTAATTGCTTAACATTAATACAACATCCCTTTAATAGGATAGCATTATAATTCTACCTCGTATATTTTAATGAAGCTAGGGTTCTTGTGAATTATGTGATTTCTTGTAAATTGAGCACAGAATGAAAAATGCAACTTAAGAGAAATGAAATGTAAAACTAAGCTCATATCTTTTACCTTTGACTTACATGTTAGCATTTCAACATATTTTGTCATGTAGTGTATATTCTCAGTACAGTAATAATAGCTTCATATGGACACACCTTTTCAAAGAACACCAATAAAATGTTTTTTACCTGTGGAAATTCCTTTGAAAATTGCCCTTACAATGTTTTAAGTATGCCTGTGACCATAGCACCCAATTTCCTGCAGCAGACGTAGGGTAGATTCTGTGGCAAGTGTTAGAAAATTCTGTGGCAAAGATTTGAATTTGCATTGCAATTATGCTGCATAAATTTGCCCATGAAATGCAAATTTGTATTTTGCTTTTTAAAACTAAAGTCATTTTCTTCATTCCTTGTGTGACTGGTTAATTTATTTGGCTCTTTTTTGTGCACAAAGGATCTTAGTGATCGATATTGAGAAGGGAGGAGGGACATACATGTAGTGATCTCTTAGATTCCTCTCTAAGGGACAGATGCAATAAGACGTGCTCTGAAATCGGTACAAATTTTCTGCACATATTTTTTTTAGTGCAAGCAGCAAAAGTAGGCATCGGCATGGGATGTAATAAGGGGACAGCACGCAAATTAGATATATGCAAAAAAAAACTCACACAGGACCAAATATACCTGCCAATACCTACAGAAAAGCCCTGATGCAGAAAGCCGCGAGAAAATTCCACACTAAAATAAGTGCACTTGAAATTGTTGAAGATTCGCAAAGGGTATTTCTAATTTACTGCTGATTGATTATATCGGCCCCTACATTATTCAAAAATAAATTGTTTCAGCTCCTACTGGCCCTTTTACTCCATTGCTGGTATATTGTGTGGATGTGTGTTCATGCAGCCTTTTCCTCACTGGGCACCCGGGGTTTCTTGGCATGGATCAGCCCAGATGGGCGAGAGCAGGAGCTGGAACAGATGAACTGGCAATCTCTGGGGTTACAGACAAGCACTGACTCCACCCGGAGCCACAGCACTTTCACTTAACTCCTGCCCTGACCCAGTTGCTAAAAACACAATTAAAAAACCTGTACTAACCAATCTCCCTGCTAGCACGGATCCCTGCATAGCCCGTGAATAGATAATTACCTCCTTTACATGCCATTTGCATGCACTCGCACAAAACCTGCCACAGGTTATCGTGTGAGTATGTGCGTGCATTTTTCCACACTAAATGCGTTATTACATATGTGCATAAGAGCAGAGCGGAAAACCTTGCGTAATTAAGAACATAAGAACGCAAAAACATGCAGCTTAATACATTGGCCTTAAATAATGCACCTTCTTTTAGACAGATCATATTTTATTTTTAATAAAGGAGATGGTACTATGGTCTATTTGTAAGAGCAACCCCTTTGGAGATTGCCAAAATGCATTGTACTATGAACAGTATAGAGATTCCTAGAGTTTACTAGGCATCATGGTTACTCCAATTTTGACTGTTCTTCTATGGTTGTTGTCTTTGGTTCTACTTTGGTTGTTTTAAGCTTTTTATTCTGATGTTTAAAGTTCTGCATGAAATAGGGTCAGCCTACTTGAGGGAGCAACTGTTAAAGTACCAGAGTGGAACCAGGCTTATGGCACTAACATTTAAAAAGGATAGAGCCCCTTTTAAACGACATCATGGGGGAAATATAATAGTCGCTAAGATGTGCATAGTATGGAGGAAGTTATCTTCTAAAGATATTTACAAAACAGATAAATTGGAATATCCCAGTACAGAGATTGTGTTTAAGGCTGAATTAGTCCAGACAGATGTAGACAAAGAGTCCCAGATATGAATGACTCTAAACTGCCTGTATCATTTGCTTTAAAGAAGGTTGTGAATACAAAGACAAATGAAAGTACAAATACAAAACATACTTTAAAATTCCTGAATGCAAATGCCAGAAGTCTGAACAGTAAGATTGATGAGTTAAAATTTATGGCATTATATGGTGATACTGTTGCATCGCAGGTGGACCCTTGGGCTGAGGTGGGGTTGACACAACCCATAGGCAAGGGCCCATGGGTCCCCACCATCAGCAGGTGGAGTGGGCTGAAGCTAGAGGCCACTGGAGCTTTACCTATACCAGCCCTCATTCCCCTCGGGTTGAGCCTTTGAGTGCCGGGGCCGGCAGGACTTTGGTTGGCCTCTAGGTTAACTAGAGGTGAGTAGCTGTTCAGCCCAGAGACAGCAGTCGGTAGATGGTGTAGTTCTATCCTGGACTGGATTCGGTAAGAGGGCTCAGGTGCCAAAGGAACGATAGGGAACTGGAGGCACCCGAGCAAAGGAAGGCCTAAGCCTTGAAAGTCCATGTCCAGAGGATAGGCGAGGAAAGGCGTCACTGACAAGCTGGATTCTGAGCCGGCGGTGAGTGACGTTGTGGCAAACAATGAAGAACTCTCGACGAAGGAGAGACTGAAGCATACTCATGCAAAGCAAGTGTCAGGGCATGGAGAATGCAGATATAGTCAATCCAGGCAATAGTCACAATATGGAGCAGGCAAACGTGGTCAGGCAAGACAGTGGTCAGGGCACAGAGAAGGCAGGCATGGTCAGGCAAGGTGGTGGTCAGGGCGCGGAGAAGGCAGAGATGGTCAGACATAGCAGAGGTACAGGGCTGGAGAGAAGCTGAAGAGTAGTCAGGCGTAGCGGAGGTCCAGGGCTGGAGAGAAGCTGAAGTGTAGTCAGGCGTAGCAAAGGTCCGGGGCTGGGGAGAAGCTGAATAGTCAGGCATAGTGAAGGTCAAGTCCAGAGAGTCAATCCAACACATAGACGAACAGGTACTAGGAGAACAGGAACCACCAGGAACCACAAGAAGACAGGAACACACGATGATACGATTCAAGGAATAGCAATGAGTACAAGGAGATTGAGGCCTGAGCTTTATGCACTGAAGAGTCTGATGTCAACATCCGGGTCCGCGGCCAGGTTCCTGCTGCGGGCCCTTTAAAGGAATCACGCGCCGCCACCAGCACCTAGGAAGGGGCACGGCGCTGGTGGCGGCGTCTCTCTGCAGGCCATGCAGAGAGGCCCGACGAACAGGGACATCCTGACTGGCAACACTGGGCAGCGTGGCAGGACCAGAGGCACCGGAGGGAACCCAAGGTTGGAGCTCGTGGCCCACTGCCGCCAGCGAAGAGGAGCTAGCAGCTGGAGTCTGTCTGAAAAGGTGAGAGAGCCGCACCGCGGGCTGCCGCAGGAGGCACACGTAACAGATACAGACATTATAGTCATTTCAGAGATGCAGTGGAAGGAGGATAACTAATGAGACACTGTGATACCAGGGTATAAATTATATTGATTTGATAGGGCAGATTGACTTGGTAGAAGAGTAGCACTATATGTAAAAGATGGCAGAGAGTCAAAAGCATGATAAAAATCTTGCAGGAAACTAAATGCACCGTGGAATCCTTATGGATAGAAATTCCATGAGTTACGGGTAAGAGTACTGCAGTGGCAAGATGAAGAAATAGATTGTGAAAAGTTAGCTAAAATAAAAAAAAGCAAGCAAATTTTGCAACACGTTAATAATGGGAAATTTCAATTACCTGGTATTGAGTCGGTCAATGTCTCATTGGGACATGCTAAAGAGGTTAAGTTTGTAGATACCATAAATGAGTGCTTTATGAAGCAGCTAATCCTAGAACCAATGAGAAAGGCAGCTACTTTTGATCTAGTCCTCAGTAGAACACATGACCGTGTACAAGGGACTGTGGCGAGGCTGCTAATCAATAGGAATCATAATGTAATCAATTCTGACATAATCACTGGAGGGAGGATATTAAGTAAAACTACTACAGTAGCATATAACTTTTAAAAGGGAGACTGTGATAGAATGAGGAAATTAGTTACAAAAAAACTAAAAGGACCAGTTGCAAGGGTTTAAATTTTGCATGAGTTATGGACATTGTTTAAAATTCCATTTTAG
This sequence comes from Rhinatrema bivittatum, assembly GCF_901001135.1. Taxonomy (NCBI): domain Eukaryota; kingdom Metazoa; phylum Chordata; class Amphibia; order Gymnophiona; family Rhinatrematidae; genus Rhinatrema; species Rhinatrema bivittatum. The sequence goes on from NC_042615.1 coordinate 423,242,960, forward strand.
AAGCCCAGGTATAACATATTCCATGTATTACAAAAGTTTGAAGGAAGACCAAATGACTGTCAACATGGTTTAATGGTGAGGTAAAGGAGGCAGTAAAAGCTAAAAGGTATAGGAAATTCCAGAGCCTGTTTCCATCGGTGATCCTACAACAGAGGCAGGCTTCTGGTTACTAGGAACATTCCCTCTTCCCAGCAATCACTTTTCATTGAGCCCTAGGGTCCATTCATGAAAGCCTTTGCTCCAGCATCGCAGGCTTTTCATGTGTTGCCAGGCTGATTCAGTAGATAGAGTTTTGATCTTACCTCCCACCACTAGCCAACTAAGGGGATTATTTTCTATCCCTATCGCACGCAATAGCTAGATAGGGGTGGAGTCGGGGCGGCATCGGGACTGGAAGAGAAGGAGTCGGGGTGAGGGCGGACCCTGCGGAAACTTTGCTGGCGGCAATAAGGTAAGACCCGTTATCGCCGCCAGTAGCGCGCCCAATAGCGCCACCTTTCACAATGGCGCTATTGGGTGCGAAAGCCAGCATCGATAACACCACGGTGGTGCGATCGCGGCCGGCTTTCACAGGCCCACCCCCTGCTTTGCCCCCCGCCCCCCATTACCAAGGGATTCAAGAAGAGGTGCGATGTTAGAAAATCCAGGCCTAAATGTGCCAAGATAATAATAATTTTAAAAAGCCTCCTCCCCTCCAATCTTTGCAAAACATCCTCTCACTTCTTAACCCATTTGAGGGATTCAAATGGGGCAGGGGTATCACTGAGTCCTGCCTCATTTGGACCCCCTCAAGTAAGTTAAGAGATAGGGAGATTTTTGCCAAGCCCAGAAACAGGCTGTTTTTTGTAAACTATTTCTGCATGTTAAGTCAGCAAGGGGTGGAGAGTAGAGTTATTGTAAATAAAATAAAATGTCATTCCTTTTTCATTCATTGTCTATTTCAAAATTTGTAACCATCCACTCTAGTTTTACTTTCTATATCAAGTTGAAAGTTTGTTGCAAAAGTGTGAACTATATTTTCTGCCATACTTGAGGTGGAGATTGTCGGGTCTGTATGTATTACAGGATTGCATTTTATCCTTAGGTGCTAGGATACTGGTGGCTGTGGAATAGCTGGCTTCCCAAAAAAGAACATTTTTTCTCCCAGAAAATTAAAGAATTTATATGTATACTCTGTCAGTGCTAAGAGTAACATGGTGCTGTTTTCCACTGTGACTCCCCTCCATTGCCAGTCTATATACAAAGAGGGGGTTACACATGGATCCAAAAAGAACACTCCTACAGGATCCTCATGTTGACTATTGATATGTCTTATGGTGTGGATAAGACATCAAATGCACAAGTTATTAGGGATATACCCACCTACACAACATGTAGTAATTTTATTAGGTATGTGTAGAATGAAAAGGCTATTTGGTATTCGTTTCACTGGGACCCAAATTCATTGCATTCGTTTCATATGGGGGAAACCAATTCGTTGATAAGATTTATTAGTTTTCCGATTTCCCATTAAAGTCAATGGGGGAAGTATTTGCAGCCTATTTTTGGATGCAGAATTGGAGTTTTCTTATCGATTCTGATGAAACTTCTGGGGATCTATCATCAGACCGAGAAAAGAGCTCCAAGGTACTTAGACTGTGGCAAAGTGGCACCAAAGTGACATGAATAGCCTAAGGCACTTTAAAGGGGTACCAGGAGTGGCAAGAGTGCTTTAACAGAGGTACAAAGCAGCAGCTAGAGTGTCAAAAACACACCACAGCTTCAAAAGAGAGCACCGCTAACAGATGCATGAACCCTTGAAGGCAGCACGACAGGCAAAGTGGCAAGACAAGTGGCATCAACATCCTACAGCACAATGAAGAGGGAATACAGCAAGCTGAAAGACTAGCACCAACACACTGAGGAACCATGATAGTGGCAAGAACACCACAAAGAGTTGAGTGAGTCATCTGGTGTATGGTGTCATCTGGTGTATGCAAGGCAGAGTGGCAGAAAGTTGATAGGGGCAAGACAGGCTGGCAGAGCGGAGGTAGTCTGGTCCCTGTGGTTTTGATAGGGGAAAGACAGGCTGGCAGAGCCGAGGTAGTCAGGTCCCTGTGGTTTTCATAGGGGCAAGACATGCTGGCCCCAGGGAGAGTTCCCTTTCCTTTGAGCAGGAAAGGGCTCCTGGACGGTCAGGGACAGCATTAGAGGTCAAGCCCTTTTAGGGACATAAAGCCTGGATGGACAGGCACAACATTAGAGGTCAAACCCTCATAGAGACTTAAATCCTGGACGGACAGGCACAGCATTCAAGGTCAAACCCTCATAGAGACATAAGGCCTGGATTGTGAGCGACATTGCGGACGGGATAGAAGGTAAGGTTTGTCTTTTTGCGGATGACACTAAGATCTGCAACAGAGTAGACACGCCGGAAGGAGTGGAGAGGATGAGACGGGATTTAAGGAAGCTGGAAGAGTGGTCGAAGATATGACAGCTGAGATTCAATGCCAAGAAGTGCAGAGTCATGCATATGGGGAGTGGAAATCCGAATGAACTGTATTCAATGGGGGGAGAAGGGCTGATGTGCACGGAGCAGGAGAGAGGCCTTGGGGTGATCGTGTCTAATGATCTGAAGTTGGCGAAACAATGTGACAAGGCGATAGCTAAAGCCAGAAGAATGCTGGGCTGCATAGAGAGAGGAATATCGAGTAAGAAAAGGGAAGTGATTATCCCCTTGTACAGATCCTTGGTGAGGCCTCATCTGGAATACTATGTTCAGTTCTGGAGACCGTATCTCCGAAGAGACAGAGACAAGATGGAGGCGGTCCAGAGAAGGGCAACCAAAAAGGTGGAAGGACTTCATCGAATGACTTAGGAGGAGAGATTGAAGAATCTAAATATGTACACCCTGGAGGAAAGGAGGAGCAGAGGTGATATGATACAGACTTTCAGATACTTGAAAGGTTTTAATGATCCAAAGACAACGACAAACCTTTTCCATCGGAAAAAATCAGCAGAACCAGGGGTCACGATTTGAAGACTCAGAAACAACGTCAGGAAGTATTTCTTCATGGAGAAGGTGGTGGATGCCTGGAATGCCCTTCGGGAGGAAGTGGTGAAGACCAGAAGTGTGAAAGACTTCAAAGGGGTGTGAGATAAACACTGTGGAGCCATAAAGTCTAGAGGACGTGAATGAATGTGGAAAAAAAGATTTGCATTCACAAAAAAGCTGGGAGTAGTTTGCTTTTTACGGCAGTTACTACCCCAAACCAAATAAGCCTGATACTTCACTTTCAATGCATATCCAGCATAGCTCTCTGCTTCAACGGCAGAGGAGAAAGATTGATACTTCAAGCATATCCAGCATGGCTGTCTGCTTCAACGGCAGGGGAGAAAGACTGATACTTCACGCATATCCAGCATGGCTGTCTGCTTCAACGGCAGGGGAGAAAGACTGATACTTCACTTTCAATGCATATCAGCATAACTCTCTGCTTCAACGGCAGAGGGAATGAAGAAAAGTGGATCTATATACAGACAACCAACAAGGACTGAATTACATAGTCTGGGTAAACAAATAAGCATGGGTGTAGCTTGCTTATTGCGGCGGTTATTACCCCTAACTAATTAAGCTAGATATTTCACTTAGATGCAGCCCCAACACTGCTCTCTACATTAACGGTGGAGGTGGAAGGGAAATAGAACCAAAAGGTTACTAAGAGCCAAGTGTAACAGATAAGTATGAGAAAAAAAAAAGTGCGAAACTTGCTGGGCAGACTGGATGGGCCATTTGATCTTCTTCTGCCGTCATTTCTATGTTTCTATGTTTCTATGGATGGACAGGCACAGCATTAGAGGTCAAACCCTCATAGAGATGTAAGGCCTGGATGGACAGGCACAGCATTAGTGGTCAAACCCTTTTAGGGACATAAAACCTGGACGGACAGGCACAGCATTAGAGGTCAACCCCCTCCTATGGAAACCGTGCCAGTTGCGAGGCCACTGGAAGGGCTTCAGCAGTATTGGGCAGCTCTGAGGCCCAATTCTGAATTTCCTTTTAGAACTTCTGGCTGTTGCTGCCTGGCCAGGGTGCCACCACTCTAGGGAGCAAGCAGCTCCAAGGCAGGCCTGGATAGAGAACTGGCAGATGTGGCAATGATACAGCGCCTAACAAAATCTGGTGCAGAAGGCAGTTGCCTATATTGCCTATACCTGAATCCAGGCCTGGACTGCTCTGGTCTGTGGCTATGAGCCTAAAGCACTAATGGCAAAATTGAACATTGACTTGGCCCTCTGGCTCATACTAGTGCACCCTGAGAACTTTCCTTTGTTGAGTTTTCAGTTTCAGGGCCAGTTTTATTTTAAGAAATACATGCAAATGGTTTGTTCAGTGTCATGCACTCTCTTTGCACAGAAATAATGGTCCATAAACCACACTGCTGTATGCACGTTCTCTGAAATGTGGAGATTATTTGTGCATTGGATGATGACCCTAGTCTAGAAATATAAGTTTCCTAGAATTTTTGAAGTGAAGTGAGGGGGGGGGGGGGGGGGGGAAATAAACCAGAAGAAATGGGAACAACTGGAAAATAAATAATTGTACCTAAGCAGCAATATAGTGAATGATGAATACAATATACATTCATACATTTATTAAATCATTTTGCTTGAACAATTACGAAGTAATCTGATGCACATAATTATTTATAACTAAAGCAATAATTCAAAAATAAGGAGTTGCTGCTGGGTCTAAGGATGGGGGTGGGAGAAGGGGGCAGGAGGGAGGCCATGATTGCTTGTGTTAACCTGACAGGCCTCTGCAAGCCTAACAAAGACATGTGTATATTCAGGAAAACTGCAAAGTGCCATGTTCTCAGACTGTTTAACATATTTGCCATCCGTAGTTAACAGATTTGTTTTTCTGCTTTAAGCAAAAGAAAGACATGAAAAGAGTAAGACATCAAGTGATAAATCTTCAGTATTTCTTTCTAGAAAACAGTGGAGAACCTTGCAGCACTGAAGTGAACAGCCCAGGTAGAAAAGCATGAAGACACAGGATTAACATTAATCACAGAGGACAATCACTAACAAAAGCATCTCTATATGCTAACAAGCGTTAAGGCTGAGGTCAGTGTTAAAACCACATCAAAGATTTATGAGAAAAAGTTCTCATGTCGATTCTGAGGAAGAAACTGAAAATTCCTGGTAAGACTTCCAGGAGACAGCCCTCTTATAGTAGCAAAAACGATACAGAGGCATATTGAAAGTCCCTGCATCATGTTGCACACACACAACTGCCACTGCTGCCTAATGATCTGCAGCAGTAGCATACTAAGAGGGGGTTAAGGGGGAGGGGAATCCACCCCGGGTGCCAGCTAGAAGAGGGGTGCCATCGAGAGGAAGGTCGGCGGCAGCAGGTGGAGCCCATACCACTCACAGCAAAGAATGAGACCACTGGTCCGCAAGCAAAGCTATCCCACTCGTGGCAGAAGAACAGGGAGGCCATTGGGCCATGAGTGGAGCCATCCCACTCACGGCAGAACAGGAAGACCGGCGGCCATGAGTGGAACCCATTCCCTTCGCGGTGGAAGACAGTGAAAGAGTGGCTGGATAGCCCCAGGCAGAGTCCATCCCACCTGCAGCTGAAGAAGGAGAGGCTCAATCACATAGGCCCAATTGAGCCTATGTTATTGAGAGAGGAATGGGTGTGTGAGTAAATGTATATATGTGGGTAAGAGATTGGGAGTGTGTGTGTGTGTGTGTTAGTGTGTACGTATGGGGTGATAGAGTGTGTGTCTGTGTCTGTGTGGTTGTATGGGAGTGAGGGTGTGTGTGTGTGTGTGTGTAAGTAAGAGACTGGGAAAGCGTATGTGTGAATGGGACTGAGGATGCCTGTTTGTATGTGAGAGAGGGAGCCTGTGTGATGTTTATGTGTGAGGGAGAGAGAAATGAGGGAGACTGTGTGCAGGGGTGAGTTAGAGCATGTGAAGAGAGAGAGGGAGCCTGTGTGAGGGAAAAGGGAACTCGAGATCATGGGGGGGAGGGGGGGGGGGAGAAGTGAACCTTGTGGGGGTTACCAAAGGAAGTATCCATCCCGGTGCCAAATACTTTAGGTACGCCACTGATCTGCAGTGCAGGTGTCAAGGCCCCACAACAACTGCTGCAGATTTTTCTTCTTCCTTTGGAATCTTATCAAACTTCCTGCTTAGTGCTGCCAACCCACCACTTCACTGCTGCCTTTTTTTCAATAGGATCTCCTGTCTCTTGACTGAGCCCATGCTGCCAAATTCCTTAGACACATGGCCTCTTACTTCCTCAGCAGTTCACAGTGGACTGAATTTTAAAAGTGTTGCTTGCACTAAAAATCCTATATAAGCGAATATGTGGGCAACGTGTGAACGACATGTATTTTAAAACCCGGAATTTGCACTCGTATATATGCATGCATGAGTAACAAAAAAGGGGCGGAGTTGGTGGCGGGGCATGGTCGTTCTTGGTGGGGCCAACTGTTAAGCGCGTAACTCCATATTTTAAAACTGAAGGCCAAAGCTCACAGTGGCTCGTTTACTGCTGCCCCTGATGAGGCGCAAGTCTGCAGATCTCGCATTTTAGGGCTTACAGGAAAGGGTGAGGGATCCGGATTAACTCGGATGAAGAACCAGAGGGCTCTGGATGACCTCGAGATTGACTGGGCAAATTGGTAGTCTTATTTGAAAAACTGGGAATGTCCCGGCACACAGTATTTAAAATGCAAGCGCACCAATATGTGCATGTATGGGCCCGTGTGCACTCGTTTTAAAACTAGCCTGAGTGATTCCTGTCCATGCATGCATAATTCAGAGTTAACAGGGTCATGCTGGGGGAACTGCAGTTGCATGGGGTAGGGAAGTAGGCAGGGATACAAGCAGAAAGAAATTGGAAGATGAAACTAGAAGTAAGAGTGAGAAAAGGAGAGAGTGGATGAGAGGGTGGGAGGAGAGATTGGAGGAGAGGGGGAGATGACTGGACAGAGATCTAGAGGGAAATATTAGGAAAGACCGTAGAGAGGAAGAGAAATGGAGAAGAGACATAAAAAAGACAGATATAGGAAACTGAAGAGAAGAAGGGTATGGGAAGGATGAGGAATATAGAAGAGACTGGAAGGGAGGCTAAAGATGGTAGAGAAGATTAGAAGGGATAAGGAGACTGAAGGGTATGGTAAAAAGGGAAATAAACTGGAGGAAAGGTTAAGGAAATGAGAAATGAGGCTGTAAGGAAATGGGAGGACTTGATCTTAGCCAAAAAGAGGTCAAGAATTTCATCTGCACCATGTAATGTTGAAATGTAACCCTTTACATCCCATTGCCCAACACACACACACACTCACACACACACATATTATTTCTCTCTCTCTCTCTCTTTCTAGGGAGTGCTGTGAGAGTGAGGCTCTGTGTGTATGTTGTAGAGAGTTATGCTTAGTATGTGTAGAAAGCTTTCTGCTTTTCTTTCTGTTTTCTTCTATTTGTGGTTTATTTTTTGGTTGTTTGGTGGCTGGAAGTATTTTGTTAAGCTGACTTTGGTCAGCAAACATGGCCAGGATGACTAGTTCGGGGGGGGGGGGGGGGGGGGGAATGGTGAAGTTTTAACTCGTAGACAGGGGGTAAGATTCCTGCTAGAATGTTTTTGAGAAGTCTCAGCTCAAATGCAAACAATTAATTCTGTTCATTTATGGCAATTGACGAATAAACGTTATTTCAAGAGCGACAGTACATGTCCACTTAACCACACATAACAGAGAGTGAACCATCATAACATCCATGGTAGAGTATTATTTTATCTTGCATCCTTCGGGTCCTATTCAATCATTGCTCCACATAGTCTATTTAAATATATTCTCCTTTTTTAAAGGTTTTTTTTGGCAAGTAAAAATAAAGTGAAACCACTTCCCTTGTGTGCATAATGCCCATTCCAAAGCATGGACAGATTTTATATTTTATGAAATCAATCAGATTTCTTGACTGGCAATTTGGTAGCCAGTCAATATATTTTCTGATTATGGTATGATTGCCTTGCATGTGAATTTATATTCTATATACTATCAAAACTGCTACTAGTACTTTATTACATGCCCTTTACAATATTTACATTCCATAGATTGCTTTACATTTTTTTGGAACAGTAATCAAAGACAAAAGAAACATTCTTATCTGTGAGGCAATGGTGGGATGTTGGCAAAGCTCAAACTAGATTGTCTTGTCAATATACAGAGCAGGTGACAATGAGCCTATATCAAAGCAGGAAGGAGTTGGAGGAAGAAATAGATGGAATTCAAAAATCCTTTGAAATACGAATGATAGGAAGTATGATAACCTGAAGTGTAAGAAGAAACTATTAATTTAATAGTTAATTTAATTAATTTAATTTAATTAGTTTAATGTAACTTTGTCTCTTCCTTTACCTAATTATTTTTATCCCTGTTCGATGTAAACCGTCCTGATATGGTATTTAACCATGAAGGTCGGTATAGAAAAATGTTAAATAATAATAATAATAAATTAATGAATCTGTTAGAGAACAATGTGCAGTGGGCACTAGTGCGAGCTAGTTTTCAAAGGCTAAATGAGATGGATGCTCTTACTCAATTCTTTTTTGAGCTGGAAAAGAAATTGCAAAACAAACCATAATCACTAATTTAAAGACAAAATAAGAACTCTTGCAATCTGAGGAGTTTGAAGATTCACTGTAGGTTTCTATTCAGAGCTATATGCAGCAGAGGCTGTAATCACCTCTGAGATATGGCAGTTCCTTCAGAACCTCCCAAAGATTTCATCAGAAGAGGCAGAGGGACTTGAAGACTTTCTCATCCTCACTGAGCTGTCAGTTGCTGCTCCAGAGCTAACAATAAAGCACCTGTTACGATCCTGCTCGCGGAGCCCACCCCTCGAGCAGGCCCTTCGCTTACCATCGTCTCCGCTGCCAGAGGCCCTGCTCCCCGGCCCCGATGTCTTCGCAGCCCTAGCACCACCGCCGGGACTCCACTCCTTGCGGTCTTGGTGCCGCCACTTCCTTTCCTCTCTTCACGGCTAGGAAGCCGCCGCAGTCGTCCTCTTCAAGCGGCTGGAGCGCTGCCTTCAGGATCCTCTCTTGCAGCAGGAAGCCGCCTCCAGCCTGGCTCTCCCGGGCTGCTCTAGGTACGGGCGCCCGCCTCTTCTTATTACTTAAAGGGCCAGCGGCGGGAAAAGCCCGCGGCCCCAACAATGATGTCATCAGTCTTCGCCCCAGTCCAGCCCTATAAAAGGGCTCAGCTTCACTTCCTTGGTGCCTTCGAATCGTATTCCATGGTCATCCTTGTTCCTCTTCTCCAGTCAAGGTCTTCTGTCGTCTGCTCCTGTCCAGGTGGCTCCGTTGTTCCATGTTCTTCATGTTCCTGGTCTCCTTCATCTGTTGTTCCTAGTCTCGTTCCTCATCGGAGCTCCTTCCTCGCCCTTTCCTTGTTCCTAATGTCCAGATGTCCTGATGTTCCAGAGACCTGATGTTCCAGATGTCCCTCCAGAGGGTTCATGTTTCGTGTTCCTGAAATTCCTGATGTTCCTGTCCTGGTCCTGATGTCCTCACCTCCAGCTCCTCGTCCTACTTCCAAGTTCCTTGTTTCTCTACCTTTCCAAGCTGCCACCATCGTGGTCTGTGACCAGACCATGGGAGGCTGTGTAGGGCGCCTTGTGGTACAAGGCCTACCTTCATGTCTGTAGCGCAAGCCTCCGGAAGGCTTCTGTTTTTAATGCCAATTTCCTGAGTCTTGAATCTTGAGTCTTAAATCCTGTCCCGGTCATCAGAGTACCTTGTAAGGATGTGAATTGTTTTTTGACAATTTAAAATATCGTCTGATATTTTTTAAATCGTCAAAAATCATTAAAGAGTGCGATACAATAGAAATTCCCCCGATGTATCGTGAAAAATCGTTAATCGGGTTTGTGTCCACTAACGGGAGTTATTTGGGGGGGGCGGGAAAACCAGCACACCAAAACAACCCTTAAACCCACCCCGACCCTTTAAAACTAATCCCTTACCTTCCCCTACCCTCCCAAACCCCCCCCCCCCCCAAAAACGTTTTAAAATCACCTGGTGGTCCAGTGGAAGCCCCGGGACCGATCGCCCGTTCTCAGGCCATCGGCTGCCACTAATAAAAATGGCGCCGATGGCCTGATTAAAAAAAACCCACCCCGACCCTTTAAAACTGACCCCTTAGCCTCCCCCACCCTCCTGACCCCCCCAAAAATGTTTTAAAATTACCTGGTGGTCCAGTGGGGGTGCCGGGAGTGATCTCCCATTCTCAGGCCGTCGGCTGCGACTAATAAAAATGGCGCCGATGGCCCTTTGCCCTTACCATGTGACAGGGTATCCGTGCCATTGGCTGGCCCCTGTCACATGGTAGGAGCACTGGATGGCCGGCGCCATCTTTAAAGATGGCGCGGGCCTGTCACATGGTAAGGGCATGTATTGTTCCTATGCTTCTCTGCTCTCCTATTGGTTTTTTGTACCCCCTACCCTTCCCCTGTTACTTGTAATTTCCGTTGCTTTTGTTCCATGTAAACCGAGGTGATGTTTCGACTAACATCGGTATAGAAGACTCTTTAAATAAATAAATTGTACACAGTATTCAAGGTGTAGTCTCACCATAGAGCGATATAGAGGCATTATGACATTTTCCATTTTATTAACTATTCCCTTCCTAATAATTCCTAACTTTCTGTTTGCTTTTTTGACTGGTGCAGCACACTGAGCCAACGATTTTAAAGTATTATCCACTATGATGCCTAGATCTTTTTCCTGGGTAGTAGCTCCTAATATAGAACCTAACCGTGTAACTACAGCAAGGGTTATTTTTCCCTATATGCAACACCTTGCATTTGTCCACATTAAATTTCATCTGCCATTTGGATGCCCAATCTTCCAGTCTTGCAAGGTCCTCCTGTAATGTATCACAGTCTGCTTGTGATTTAACTACTCTGAATAATTTTGTATCATCCGCAAATTTGATAACCTCACTCGTCGTATTCCTTTCCAGATCATTTATATATATATTGAAAAGCACAGGTCCAAGTACAGATCCCTGAGGCACTCCACTGTTTACCCTTTTCCACTGAAAAAATTGACCATTTAATCCTACTCTCTGTTTCCTGTCTTTTAACCAGTTTGTAATCCACGAAAGGGCATTGCCTCCTATCCCATGACTTTTTAGTTTTCGTAGAAGCCTCTCATGAGGGACTTTGTCAAACGCCTTCTGAAAATACAAATACACTATATCTACTGGTTCACCTTTATCCACATGCGTATTAACCCCTTCAAAAATATGAAGCAGATTTGTTAGGCAAGACTTCCCTTGGGTAAATCCGTGTTGACTGTGTTCCATTAAATCATGTCTTTCTATATGCTCTACGATTTTGATCTTGAGAATAGTTTCCAATATTTTTCCCGGCACTGAAGTTAGGCTCACTGGTCTATAGTTACCCGGATCGGCCCTGGAGCCTTTTTTAAATATTGGGATTACATTGGCCACCCTCCAGTCTTCAGGTACATTGGATGATTTTAATGATTGTTTACAAATTTTAACTAATAGATCAGAAATTTCATTTTTTAATTCCTTCAGTACCCTAGGATGCATACCATCTGGTCCAGGTGATTTGCTACTCTTTAGTTTGTCAATCTGGCCTACTACATCTTCCAGGTTCACAATGATTTCATTCAGTTCATCTGACTCACCCTGAAAACCATCTCCGGAACTGGTATCTCCCCAACATCCTCATTAGTATACATGGAAGCAAAGAATTCATTTAGTTTTTCTGCAATGGCCTTATCTTCCCTAAGAGCCCCTTTAACCCCTCAGTCATCTAATAGTCCAACCGACTCCCTCATAGGTTTCTTGCTTTGGATATATTTTTTAAAGTTTTTATGAGTTTTTGCCTCTATGGCCAACTTCATTTCAAATTCTCTCTTCACGTGTCTTATCAATGTTTTACACTTAACTTGACAATGCTTATGTTTTATCCTATTTTCTTCAGATGGATCCTTCTTCCAATTTTTGAAGGATGTTTTTTTGGCTAAAATAGCCTCTTTCACCTCACCTTTTAACCATGACAGTAATCGTTTTGCCTTCCTTCCACCTTTCTTAATGCGTGGAATAAATATGGACTGCGCCTCCAAGATTGTATTTTTAAACAATGTCCAAGCCTGTTGAACACTTTTAACCTTTGCAGCTGCACCTTTCAATTTTTTTCTAACTATTTTCCTCATTTTATCAAAGTTTCCCTTTTGAAAGTTTAGTGTTAGAGCTGCAGATTTACTTATTGTCCCCCTACCAATTATTAGTTTAAATTTGATCATGTTATGATCACTGTTGCCAAGTGGCCCCACTACCGTTACCTCTCTCACCAAATCCTGCGTTCTACTAAGAATTAAATCTAAAATAGCTCCCTCTATTGTTTGTTCCTGAACCAATTGCTCCATGAAGCAATCATTTATTACATCCAGGAACTTTATGTCTCCAGCAAGTCCTGATGTTACATTTACCCAGTCAATATTGGGGTAATTGAAATCTCACATAAACATGGTGCAGGACAAAACATATAGTTCCATTGAAACTTCAAATGTATTTTTTATTATAGCGTCAAGTATTCAAAGGTGAGGCAACTCCATTCCAGGTAATCAAGTGAAACAACAATTAAAGTCCCCCGACACGGTCCGTGTTTCGAGTAAGCTGCATCAGGAGGGACCACGGCGAATGTTTAATCTATAATAGAATAACATATATCACGAACGGAATAATACAGGCTGCTAATAAGGAATTATGCAATGTAAAAGCGTACCTTCAGTGTTGACAGCAGGAGCGCAATATCTTGTAATAGTGACAGCCATTTAAAGGAAAAAATGGCGCGAAAGAGAAAAAGAAAATCCCTCTCGCGAGATGCTGAGAGCGGTAGGTACACAGTGACACATATGCAGAATTAGTGACTCATTAATAAAATAGATACCATTCTATTTCCTTATTTAAACCTTTCGGTGAAACTGTGTCCAAAGTGAAGATCCAGCGCTGTTCTCTCCGACCGAGTATCCCGGCAAAATCACCCCCCCCGACGAGGGGGCGCGACTTCCTCCAGGACTAGGAAGGAGAGAGCAGCAACGGAATGACCCGCCTGGAGCCAGTGTGAGACCAAAGGCTCATCACTTCTAGAGGATCTGATATTGCAACAGTGCTCAATGATCCTTGTCTTAATCATTCGCAAAGTTTTACCCACATATAGCAGGGGGCAGGGGCACTTAACCACATATACCACCCCTTTAGTGGTGCAGTCAGTTTTGGAGAATAGTTTAAACACACGTCCACACATTCATCCATGTATGGCTACGGTACATCGATGATGTCTTTATAGTATGGACAGGCTCAGATGTTCAATTTTTTGTATTCTTTGACTGGGTTAATTCCCGTAATCCACACATTCAGTTTAACTTTAGCATTCATTCTACACAGATTTCCTTTTTGGATGTGGCCATCAACTGGAGGGGTGACCGTTTTGAAACCTCACTATTCCGTAAACATACGGACCGAAACACTTTGTTAGCCTATAGTAGCTGTCATCCCAGAGCACTTCGTGACAACATCCCTACCGGACAATTTTTGAGACTCCGCAGACTTTGTTCTGATCGCACTGATTTTTTGTCACAAGCTCAGAGCCTATCTGTCCGATTTTTAGAGAGGGGTTATCCATCGAGGGTTATAAAGAAGGCGTTTAAGCGGGCACTTTATACTCATCGCGAATGGCTTTTTACATCACCTTCACCCTCCGATGACACATCTCTGAACTGTATTCTTCCTTTCTCGGTCGTAGGCAGATCTATAGCCAATATGATAAAAAGACATTGGTCAGCTCTTTCTTTGAATGACCTTATGCATGGATCACTCCGGTTCACCTTCAAAAGAGGGACCAATCTACGGGACCGGCTGGTACATACAGCGAGCCACCCCAGTGAAATGCGATTAGATGTGAGAGGCCAACACTCTCCCTGTGGCCACTGTATCATGTGCCAGCATACGGCATTGTTTACAGAATTTGTACACCCTCAGACTGGACGTGTGTTTAAACTATTCTCCAAAACTGACTGCACCACTAAAGGGGTGGTATATGTGGTTAAGTGCCCCTGCCCCCTGCTATATGTGGGTAAAACTTTGCGAATGATTAAGACAAGGATCATTGAGCACTGTTGCAATATCAGATCCTCTAGAAGTGATGAGCCTTTGGTCTCACACTGGCTCCAGGCGGGTCATTCCGTTGCTGCTCTCTCCTTCCTAGTCCTGGAGGAAGTCGCGCCCCCTCGTCGGGGGGGGTGATTTTGCCGGGATACTCGGTCGGAGAGAACAGCGCTGGATCTTCACTTTGGACACAGTTTCACCGAAAGGTTTAAATAAGGAAATAGAATGGTATCTATTTTATTAATGAGTCACTAATTCTGCATATGTGTCACTGTGTACCTACCGTTCTCAGCATCTCGCGAGAGGGATTTTCTTTTTCTCTTTCGCGCCATTTTTTCCTTTAAATGGCTGTCACTATTACAAGATATTGCGCTCCTGCTGTCAACACTGAAGGTACGCTTTTACATTGCATAATTCCTTATTAGCAGCCTGTATTGTTCCGTTCGTGATATATGTTATTCTATTATAGATTAAACATTTGCCGTGGTCCCTCCTGATGCAGCTTACTCGAAACACGGACCGTGTCGGGGGACTTTAATTGTTGTTTCACTTGATTACCTGGAATGGAGTTGCCTCACCTTTGAATACTTGACGCTATAATAAAAAATACATTTGAAGTTTCAATGGAACTATATGTTTTGTCCTGCACCATGTTTATGTGAGTACTTGCTTACGTGCAAGGTTGGCTTCTGTTGATTTTGGTAATTGAAATCTCCCATTATTATTGCACTGCCAAATTGGTTTGCTTCCCTGATTTCTCTTAGCATTTCATCATCTGTCTGACCATTTTGTCCAGGTGGATGGTAATATACTCCTATCACTATACTCTTACCCAACACACATGGGATTTCTACCCATATAGATTCTACTGAGCATTTAGTCTCTTGTATGATCTTTATCCTGTTGGACTCTATACCCTCCCGGACATAAAGTGCCACACCCCCGCCAAGTTGATCCTCCCTATCATTGTGATATAATTTGTACCCTGATATAGCACTGGCCCATTGGTTATCCTCCTTCCACCAAGTTTCTGTGATGCCAATTATGTCAATCACTTCATTTGCTGCTATACAATCTAACTCTCCCATCTTACATCTTAGACTTCTGGCATTCGCATACAGACATTTCAAAGTGTGCTTTTTGTTTGTTTTAACAACCTGCTTTTCAGTTGTTTGGGATAATTCGGAAATCATTAGCTTTGGTGATTTTTTACATATAGGCATATGGACTATGTTTGCTTTTAATGGAACCTCTCTGTTGGGATGCCCTAACTCTCCTGTTTCATTAGTATCCTCAGAGGGAAGCTGTTCTATCCCCTTTATCAATATGATCGCCCTTCTCTGTACCTTCTCCAGTGCAACTATATCTTTTTTGAGATGTGGCAACTAGGTGTGGTATTATGACATTTTCAATTTTATTCACCATTCCCTTCCTAATAATTCCTAACAATATGTTTGCTTTCTTGACTGCCGAAGCACACTCAGCCAACGATTTCAATGTATTATCCAATATGACACCTAGGTCTTTTTCCTGGGTGGTAGCAACTAATATGGAACCTACCATTGTGTAACTACAGCATGGGTTATTTTTCCCTATATGCATCACCTTGCACTTGTCCACATTAAATTTCATCTGCCTTTTGAATGCCCAATCTTCCAGTCACGCAATATCCTCCTGCAATTTATCACAATCTGCTTGTGATTTAACTACTCATTCCATGCCATGTTCTCGTTCCAAGCCATGTTCCACACCATGTTCCTCATTCCAAGGGATGGTTTGGCTCTCGTCCATGTCCGTCTCTCAATCCAGAGCCTTTCTCGCTCCTGGCGTGGTTTGCAACCAACCCGTGGCGAGTTGTGTAGGGCGCGCAGTGGGACAGTGTGGTCTGTGACCAGCCCTCAGGCTGTTTAGGGCACACTGCAGCACAGAGCTCTTTGAAGCTGAACTCAAATCTGCACCTGAGCCTTCATCTATGTTCCACATCTCCAGGGCTTTCATCCATATTACACGTCTTGCCCTCAGCCTTCGTCTGTCCTGTCACACAAGCTGTTCCCAAGCAGCAGGTCCAAAAAGGCTAGCCAGTGGCCGGAGAGCTACCCCAGAGACCAGCATTGCATTGTTGGGTTTCACTCTGTGTGTGCAGGTTCAGCGGAGGCTTGAGAGCTACATTTGAAGTCCAAGCTATGTTCCGAGTCCAGCCTGTGCCTGGATACACTCGCTTCCCACGGTGCCTACCTTGTGAACCGAGATGATGTTCCCAACGTATCCCGGTATATAAAAACACCTAAATAAAATAAATAAATAAATAAATACCTTGTTGCCTAGCCCTGAGGTTGTGCCATGGTCCAAGGGCTCCCACTCACTCGAGCAAGTGACTATCCCTCATGTTTGCAACACCAGGAAGCTGTGGGAATGAGATGGAGCCTCTTGTAAAAACCGGATTTTCAGTGTCCAGTCTTCTGATTTCTGACCAGACACAGTACAGCATAGCTGAAAACCTGGCTATCTGGTCCAAAACCAGGCCGTTGGCAACCCTAGTCCCCAACTTTACTGAAAAAAATCCTACCTTTGAACATCTTCTCAGACACCCCACCCATCCTGATCCTGTAGTTGTAGAGATCCAGATGAGGTCTCCTGCTTTTATTCTTCCTTCTTTAAAGATTCTTTCATTCTTATTCTCTGATCTTTCTAGGGAGCTTCTCTTGGGGAAAAGTTAGTGGGATCAGGCAAGTTCTATGCTCTGAAATCCCAGTGGATAAGGGGATCCAAAAACCATCCCACTCTTCTTAAGTACAAAAAATATTTTAAAGACTAAATTAGATACATCTTTTGCCTTCACTGTCTCTCGCAGCAGGATCCATCACTGGTGCTTGCCCACCTAGGGTTTAGAGTAGGCTCATAGGTTTTTGGTCCCTGATGAGAACCCCTTTGCCCCTAAAGGATATAAAGCATACAAATCTATCTTTCTATATGTTACGAGGAAAGCTGGAGGCGGTCCCATTTCTGGAGATTGTGTACCCTTGGGCCACGACGCGACCACAGAGGAGCTCCGGGGAAGTGCCGAGGCAGGCAAGGAGTGCCCAAGCATGGGCGAACAGGCTGGAGATACAGAACCCTGGCCTCTGCTGAACCTGAATGCATCAAAGAGACCTAGCAATGCAATGTTAGTCTCTGGAGTAGCCCTCCGGCCACTCGATAGCCCTTTCGGACCTGCCATACGGGAACGGCAGATGCGACAGGATGGACAGAGGCTGAGGGCTATAATAAACAGGCTCAGATGAAGATTCAGGATATTTGAAGGCTTGAGACGAGACTCAAGATACTTGAAGGAGTGAGACGAGCCTCAGGTTGCTTGGAGATTCAAACAAGGTTCAGGATTGAGGAGAGTACTGAGTAGGTACTGCCACGCCACACGCCCTACACAGCCAGTCAAGGCAGGTCGCGGACCAGGCAGACGATGAGCAGGTTCCAGTCTCAGGAGAAGACAAAGATTCCAGCAAGGCCTGTACCAAGACGTGCCCTCCACAGCCAATCAAGGCAAGGCACGGGTCACACAAGAACAGAACAGGTTTAGGCAGCGTTCTTAGGCATGGACAGAGGCAGACGCAAGGGTCTCCGAAGACCCAGCCAGGATTCAGGATTCAGAGTAGGACCTCAGGATCCAAGACTCAGAGCAAGAAACTCGGAGACGGTACTTGAAGCAAGGAACACGGAGTAAGGACTCGGTGTAAGGAACACAGAGCTTGGAACCTGAAGCTTGGATCATTAAAAACAGGGATCTTCCGGAGGCTTGCACTGCCGATGAGAAGGACATCTGGATGAAAGAAGATCTGAAGGATGAGATATCTAGGACATCAGGAGATTTCAAAGATTTGAAGAGAAGGACGACAGGAACATCAGGACGTCTGGGACTGATGAACGAAGACACAGGATCAGAAGAGACCATGACGAAGAGATGGAATTCCAACGAAGAACATAGTGCCTAGGAGAAGCTGGAATGAAGAGAATTCCTAAGGAGGACTGGCTCCTTGCGAAGGCAACGAAGCAATGAAGAAAGGCCCTTCTTATAGGGCTGAAGATAAACACCCATGATGACATCATCAGGAGGGGCCGCGGGACTACTCCCCCTGTGGACCCTTTAAAAACTAAAGAGAGGCGCAGCCTAGTGCCTAGGGGCAGGACCCTGGAGAGCGGCGTCCATGCCGCAAAGCTGAAAAGACGCAGGACCAGGCCTCAAACCAGGCCCAGTGTCGGCGGCAGCTTCCCGCCACGGGAAGGGGAACTGAGGGTGGCTCCAGTCACAAGAAGATGGCGTCGGCGGCCCCCTGGCCACGAAGGAGAAGAGGACAGTGGCACCAGCCGCATGGAAGGCACAGTGGTGGGTCTCTCTGCCGCACAGCAAAAACGTCGGTGGCCTCCGAGCCATGTGGGAATGCCATCAGCAGCCCCCTGGCTGCAAGGACAGGCAGCGGCTCTGGCCGCACAGGGAGGACATCGGCGGCCTCCGGGCCGCAGAAGAAGCTGAAAATGAGGTGAGAGGCTGCCCGCAGCTCCGGCCGTGGGTAGAATCGTAACACTGTAAATTAGTTGAAGGACCCTCAGGCAGGGAATGCAGTGGGAGGTGTCACTTCTAAAAGAAACTCCTTTGTGTGAAGCTGGGAGGCCCCACCAGAATGTGGAAAAAATACATCTTTACCCTTTTACTGCTCCCTCAAACTGAACCCCATGGTATATTAACATGGCTGGGCTAAATAATGTTCAGACATTCAATCCAGACTCTTCAGGTGGGAGGGACTGGGGTATGGATACCTCCTTACTAGAGTGTTAAGTTACAGAGACAGTAATATCTGGTGACAAGATCGGGAGGGCATGCCACACATATACAATTTTTAAAAAGTAAATTGAAGTTTACACTTCCCTTTACCCATACAGAGTGGGATTCGGCAAGGGTGTTTTCCATCGGAGATGCTATATTCTCTATCCATTAAACCTTTACTTTGTAAAGTAAGGAAATCTCTTTCTGGAATCTCTTGGCCTTTTCCAGGATGTGAGTCTTTGAAGATGTCAATGTATGCTGATGATGTTAACATAAGAATATAAGAATTGAGAGGTCTAGAACAGGTAGATGTGAATCGGTTATTTACTCTTTCAGATAATAGAAAGACTAGGGGGCACTCCATGAAGTTAGCATGTGGCACATTTAAAACTAATCGGAGAAAGTTCTTTTTCACTCAACGCACAATTAAACTCTGGAATTTGTTGCCAGAGGATGTGATTAGTGTAGTTAGTATAGCTGTGTTTAAAAAAGGATTGGATACATTCTTGGAGGAGAAGTCCATTACCTGCTATTAATTAAGTTGACTTAGAAAATAGCCACTGCTATTACTAGCAGCGGTAACATGGAATAGACTTAGTTTTTGGGTACTTGCCAGGTTCTTATGGCCTGGATTGGCCACTGTTGGAAACAGGACGCTGGGCTTGATGGACCCTTGGTCTGACCCAATATGGCATGTTCTTATGTTCTTAATTGCCATACTGGGTCAGACCAAGGATCCATCAAGCCCAGGCTACAGTTTAGTTTCCAACAGTGGTCAATTTAAGTCACACAGGACTTTGCAAGAATACCTGGTGCCTTAGGCGAACCTTCATTCATGCAGCTCCCTTCCCCAACTTTATCTATTGGCAGCAGCTCTAGCACAGTGTTCTCTCCTGCTGGCAGCAGTGACTCCAATATTGTGCTCCTTTTGACAGTATTGGCTCTGACATACCACCCCTTTGTGCCTTGCACTGGCGGAATTTTACCATGCTAAAATGTTGGCACTCTACGTGACTGCCTAGTTTGCCTAATGGAAGCATGGCCCTGAGGTCTCAAGTACCTAGCAAGATCTCAAACAGTAAATAGATCCCATGCTGCTATCACACAGTCATAAGTAGTGGTTATTCCCTAAGGGCTAGATTTTAAAAGCCCTGCGTGCGTAAATCCTGCCGGATTTACGCGCACAGGGCACTCGGGCGCCAGCACACCTATTTTGCATAGGCCGCCGCGTAAGTCCCGGGGCTTCGTAAAAGGGGTGGGAGGGGCGTGTCCAGGGGTGTGTCCGGGGTCAGGGGGCGGTCCGGGGTGGGTCCGGGGGCGTGGTGATGGTTTGGGGGTGGCCGGGGGATGCTGAGGCGGCGCAAGCAAGTTACGCCTGCTGGAAGCAGGCGTAACTTGCACAACAAAAGGTAGGGGGGGGATTTAGGTAGGGCTGAGGGGTGGGGTAGATAGATAGGGGAAGGGAGGGGAAGGTGGGGGAACGCGGAGGGAACGGAGGCGGGCTGCCGATTTTGCACGCCGACCCCGGATTTTATAAGATATGTGTGGCGCCGGTGGCGCGAACAAAAGTACGCGCGCGTATGTTTTTAAGATCTACTTCTAAGTCTATTTTATTAATAATAGTTTATGGACTCCTCTGCCAGGATCTTCTCCAAACATTTTTTAAACCCAGTTACACTAACTGTCTTAATCACATCCAGAGCTTAATTGTGTGTTAAGTGAAAAAGAATATTTTCCGATTTATTTTGAATGTGCTACATATTTTTGAATGTGCTACTTATTGGAGTGTCCCCTAGTCTGTATTTTTCAAAAGAGTAAATAACTGATTTACATTTAAACATTCTATTCCACTCGTGACTTTATAGACCTCTATCATATCACCCCCCAGCTGTCTTTTTTCCAAGCTGATCAGCCCTAACCTCTTTAGTCTTTCCTCGTAGGGGAACCGTGCCATATTCTTTATCATTTTGGTCGCTGTTTTTTGCACCTTTCCCAATGCAACTACATATTTTTGAGATGCAGCAACCAGAACTGCACACAGTACTCCAGGTGTGACCTCACCATGCTAACAGTGTTTGGAAAAATGAGAGGGAAGTAAAGATTCTAACAGTGTCAAAATAATTTTGAAAAAGTCATCGGATAGGAGGCAATGTCTTTTCGTGGATTACAAACTGGTTAAAAGACAGGAAACAGAGAGTAGGATTAAATGGACAATTTTCTCAGTGGAAGGGAGTGGGCAGTGGAGTGCCTCAGGGATCTGTATTGGGACCCTTACTTTTCAATATATTTATAAATGATCTGGAAAGAAATACAACGAGTGAGGTAATCTAATATGCAGATGATACAAAATTATTCAGAGTAGTTAAATCACAAGTAGATTGAGATAAATTGCTAGAGGACCTTGCGAGACTGGAAGATTGGGCATCCAAATGGCAGATGAAATTTAATGGGGACAAAAGCAAAGTATTGCATATAGGGAAAAATAATCCATTCTGTAGTTACACAGTGTTAGGTTCCATATTAGGAGCTGCCACCCAGGAAAAAGATCTAGGTATCATAGTGGATAATAGGGATGTGAATCGTGTCCTCGATCGTCTTAACGATCGATTTCGGCTGGGAGGGGGAGGGAATCGTATTGTTGCCGTTTGGGGGGGTAAAATATCGTGAAAAATCGTTAAAAATCGTGAAAAATCGAAAAATCGAAAAATCAAAAAACCGGCACATTAAAACCCCCTAAAACCCACCCCCGACCCTTTAAATTAAATCCCCCACCCTCCCGAACCCCCCCCCAAATAACTTAAATAACCTGCGGGTCCAGCGGCGGTCCGGAACGGCAGCGGTCCGGAACGGGCTCCTGCTCTGAATCTTGTCGTCTTCAGCCGGCGCCATTTTCCAAAATGGCGCCGAAAAATGGCGGCGGCCATAGACGAAAAAGATTGGACGGCAGGAGGTCCTTCCGGACCCCCGCTGGACTTTTGGCAAGTCTCGTGGGGGTCAGGAGGCCCCCCACAAGCTGGCCAAAAGTTCCTGGAGGTCCAGCGGGGGTCAGGGAGCGATTTCCCGCCGCGAATCGTTTTCGTACGGAAAATGGCGCCGGCAGGAGATCGACTGCAGGAGGTCGTTCAGCGAGGCGCCGGAACCCTCGCTGAACGACCTCCTGCAGTCGATCTCCTGCCGGCGCCATTTTCCGTACGAAAACGATTCGCGGCGGGAAATCGCTCCATGACCCCCGCTGGACCTCCAGGAACTTTTGGCCAGCATGTGGGGGGCCTCCTGACCCCCACGAGACTTGCCAAAAGTCCAGCGGGGGTCCGGAAGGACCTCCTGCCGTCCAATCTTTTTCGTCTATGGCCGCCGCCATTTTTCGGCGCCATTTTGGAAAATGGCGCCGGCCGAAGACGACAAGATTCAGAGCAGGAGCCCGTTCCGGACCGCTGCCGTTCCGGACCGCCGCTGGACCCGCAGGTTATTTAAGTTATTTGGGGGGGGGTTCGGGAGGGTGGGGGATTTAATTTAAAGGGTCGGGGGTGGGTTTTTGGGGGGTTTTAGTGTGCCGGCTCACGATTCTAACGATTTATAACGATAAATCGTTAGAATCTGTATTGTATTGTGTTCCATAACGGTTTAAGACGATATTAAAATTATCGGACGATAATTTTAATCGTCCTAAAACGATTCACATCCCTAGTGGATAATACTTTTAAATCATTGGCTCAGTGTGCTGCGGCAGTCAAAAAAGCAAATAGAATGTTAGGAATTATTAGGAAGGGAATGGTGAATAAAACGTAAAATGTTATAATGCCTCTGAATCGCTCCATGGTGAGACCGCACCTTGAGTACTGTGTACAATTCTGGTCACCGCATCTCAGAAAAGATATAGTTGCAGTGGAGAAGGTACAAAGAAGGGCGACCAAAATGATAAAGGGGATGGAACAGCTCCCCTAAGAGGAAAAGCTAAAGAGGTTACGACTGTTCAGCTTGGAGAAGAGACGGCTGAGGGGGGATATGATAGAGGTCTTTAATATCATGAAAGGTCTAGAATGGGTAGATGTGAATCGGTTATTTACTCTTTCCGATAATAGAAGACTAGGGGGTACTCGATGAAGTTAGCAAGTAGCACATTTAAAACTAATCGGAGAAAATTCTTTTTCACTCAACGCACAATTAAGCTCTGGAATTTGTTGCTAGAGGATGTGGTTAGTGCAGTTAGTGTAGTTAGGTTTAAAAATGATTTGGATACGTTCTTAGAGGAGAAGTCCATTAACTGCTATTAATCAAGTTGACATAGGGAATAGCCACTGCTATTACTGGCATCAGTAGCATTGGATCTATTTAATGTTTAGATACTTGCCAGGTACTTGTAGCCTGGATTGGCCACTGTTGGAAACAAGATGCTGGGCTTGATCGAACCTTGGTCTGACCCAGTATGACAATTTCTTATGTTCACTTTTACTGGGAGTTTGGAAAAATTTATAGCCTCCTGGGCTACCAGGTAGGCTAAAATGGAATACAGTAGGTTTTTAAATATTTGTAGTGTATGTACTATGTAGGGAGAGATGCCATTCTTAAACAGAAGAGGGAGGGAATCCTAGACAAAGTTAAAGGAAGGTTACTGATATGGCAGTGGCGAGTGCTAATAATAATAAAGAATTTAGTCTCATGAATGTTGTGGCACAGAATTACTGGTTTAGATCAACCTCATTTACTTCTAGAGAAGATACAGAGAATTTTACTGGATTTATTCTGGGAAAGCAATCTCTGGTTAAAACAGAGTATCCTGTATTCTATTTACCTATAGTTGAAAGTGGTTAGGAGCTGATTGATCTTGCTAGCAGATCAGCAGCTTTCAGGTCCAATCCCTGCAAACATTATTGTTCTCCAAGGAACCCCTGCTTGGAGATAGACAGCATTTCCCCTCCTGCAGAGAGTAGGGTGATTAATGTATGATAGAGAGTTGTTCTTGATTGATACCAGGAAAACTGATGAGGCCAGACTGCCTGTGTTTAACCAATCTTTGTTTCCTGAAGGTTAAGAAAAAGGACAGCAATTTAAATTGACCAGAACTTTTAGAGGGACCACTCTTCCATAACTCTGTTCTGAATATTAAAAGTTTCAGTTTTAGAAGTTTGATATCATTATTCATTGCTGCAGGCATAATGAAAATTCATTATCTGGTGGATTATGATAATTTCAGGTGGATGCTAGAGGATTAATTATCTAATGTATTATGCATTAAATCTATTCATTATGTTAAAAAACTTTTGTTGGAAATAAAGTCTGTTCGTCCTAAAGATTGTTTAGAGGAGTTAAAAACATGCTTTTCAGAGAAACGCCTTCCTGACAGATTTCCTGTTCTATCTTCTCTCATAGTAAGAGCAGGCAGCTGATAGCCCTGCACATTTATTAGTTGTTACAAATATGCATAACTTTCCTTTTAATATAGTAGGAAAAAAGAAGTTCTACAGGCTTGCTGTAAAAGTTAGACATTATCAACAGCTCGAGTATCCCAGATAACATTTGGAAAAATGAACTAAGGAGTAAGGACAGATACTCGTATGTCTATAAAGCATGCCCGGACAACACTATATAAGCCCTCAATTCTATAATGCTCTGGCAATTGCCAATGGCGAGTCCTGCATGGGAGCATTGCTACTAATGTGTTTGTGAAGCATGTCAACCGTGCAGTGTCAGAGACCTGTCCTTTCTGCTCAAATAAGGAACAGGTTAAAACCTCTTTTTGATTTTGTGAACATTTTTTCCTTATTTCTTATTCATTTGTCTACTGTATTTATATTTGGGATCATCAGTTTCCAAAAAGAGATGATGTGTGTCTTGCAAATTTTCTGTTGTGACAATGCAAACTGGCTACTCTAAAACACAGGAATAACAGAATTGCTGGTTCAGGACTGCTCTTGCTCTTTTCTATTTCATAACTGTTTCAAGAAATAAATTAGAATACAAGTATTATGAAATGATTCATGACATTTACAAATGTAAAATGGGCTGTTAATGTACTTCATAAAATTGTGGATGGTGATTTGATTCTGAATTTGTAAATATTTTTTTCTCTTGGAATTCCATATGTAGTAGTTAAATTTTATATCTTTGCTTTTGTAGTGAAATAAAAGTATTTTAAAAGTCAAGTCTCTCTCTCTCTCTTTCATTTCAAGGTGAGAAAAAATACCCATTCCCAAAAATGGAGATATTTTTAGCCTATTACAAAATCTGACCTGATCTACGCTAGTTAGATAAATTGAAAACCAAACCAAAACTGTCAGTTTGAATATGCCTGCTGTATATTAGAGATGTGAATCGTGTCCTCGATCGTCTTAACGATCGATTTCGGCTGGGAGGGGGAGGGAATCGTATTGTTGCCGTTTGGGTGTGTAAACTATCGTGAAAAATCGTTAAAATCGTGAGCCGGCACACTAAACCCCCCTAAAACCCACCCCGACCCTTTAAATTAAATCCCCCACCCTCCCGAACCCCCCCCCAAATGCTTTAAATTACCTGGGGATCCGGCGGTGGTCCAGAACGGCGGCGGTCCGGAACGGCCCCCTCAATAGAATCGTGTTGTCTTCAGCCGGCGCCATTTTTCAAAATGGCCGCCGCAAAATGGCGGCGGCCAAAGACAAAAACGATTCGACGGAGGAGGTCGTTCCGGACCCCCGCTGGACTTTTGGCAAGTCTTGTGGGGGTCAGGAGGCCCCCCCAAACTGGCCAAAAGTTTCCTGGGAGTCCAGCGGGGTTCCGGGAGCGATTTCTTGCCGCGAATCGTTTTCGTACGGAAAATGGCGCCGGCAGGAGATCGACTGCATGAGGTCGTTCAGCGGGGGTTCCGGACCGCCGCTGAACGACCTCCTGCACTCGATCTCCTGCCGGCGCCATTTTCCGTACGAAAACGATTCGCGGCAAGAAATCGCTCCCGGAACCCCGCTGGACTCCCAGGAAACTTTTGGCCAGCTTGGGGGGGCCTCCTGACCCCCACAAGACTTGCCAAAAGTCCAGCGGGGGTCCGGAACGACCTCCTCCGTCGAATCGTTTTTGTCTATGGCCGCCGCCATTTTGCGGCGGCCATTTTGAAAAATGGCGCCGGCTGAAGACAACACGATTCTATTGAGGGGGGCCGTTCCGGACCGCCGCCGTTCTGGACCACCGCCGGATCCCCAGGTAATTTAAAGCATTGGGGGGGGGGGGTTCGGGAGGGTGGGGGATTTAATTTAAAGGGTCGGGGGTGGGTTTTAGGGGTTTTTAGTGTGCCGGTTTTCCTGCCCTCCCACTTCCCCCGATTTACGATTTTCAAATTGTGAAAATCAGCAAAATTCATGCTGCCAATCCATTCCCAAATATGAGAATGAGTTGATGACTGCAAGATGAAGGGGAGAGAAAGGAGCTTCGTGAAGAAAGTGAGCAGATTATGGTGATACAAAATTCCAGATGGGAAAAAAGGTCTTTTTCTCTTTTTTTTAAACTGAAATGTCTTTTTAAAATATTATACTAAGACATAATTTTAAACTAGTAGAAAAACCTATCATTAAATGATGGAAACAATGGGTGACAGGGTGTAACCTGAATGATTCCTTCACTCCCCTTCCCCTCTTTTCTCTCACCTTGCCCCTCCAAACTCCCTGTCCTTCCCTCCTTTTCTTCTCCTTTACCCCTCCCTTCCTCATCTTCCATGCTTTTGGAGAGCCCCTGTCTCATCCAATGGGCATCTGCTACATCTGTTGAGTAGCTGGGGCCCTGAACTCCCTGGCAGCCATGCCAGTAGTGTTTATCAGTACCACTCTGCTTCATGGCTGCACTACTACTAAGGGCAGTGCTCTGTTCCCCTGGAATGGTGCCCAGGTTCCCTGCTAGCTGCACCACACATTTTTTGGTATAGCTTTACACTCTCTCTGGCTGCTAAAACATGTGTTCTTTGCCAGCCACATCAAGCTGTAGGTCTGCTCTACCAATGTAGCTTTCTACTCCATCGCATGCATGTCTTGGGTACTCTGAGCCTTGGTTCTCCAACAGCCATGTTGCTGACATCCATTGGCTGCTCTATTTCCCCACAGCTGTGGCATGTAAGACAGTTCTCTGGTCCTCCAGCATAGGGCACAGGCTCCATGTATTGCTGTCTGTCAGACTACCAGGACTTGTGCTCTTTGCCAGCACCATTGCACCACTGTGAATTCAATGCTGGCCTCCATGTAGCAATGTGCACAATACTATGTGCAGGCCACTCATGCACAGTCCATTACATTGACCCTGAGAAGCAAGCACACAACCAGCTATCTTTTATCAAATTGAAGGATTTCATAAGCGACCAAACAATTTTTACAAGTATATCCAGTGCTAGAGGCTGACCTACAAGGTAGTCAACTAACATGGCAACCATAGTACTTTGCTCAGGATTGGAAATGTAATTACAGTATCTAATATTTTTCATTGTCTTACATCTTCACATTACTGTTACACACTCCCAATTCAGGAAAAATTGCTTGATTGGCAGGGCAGGGCAGCAGGATGGAACATAGGGTGGTCTTCTCCCTAGCTAGCTCTCTTTCCTGCAGATTGGGCCTTTGGGTACTAGGGGCCAGTAGGAGTCCAGTGCAGTGACAGTACATGGAAAGTCTGAGAACAGGCTGGATCAGGCAAAGCAATAAACAATCTGAGTTAGGCAAAGCTATGGACAGGCTGAACCAGGCAAGGCTCTGGACAAGCTGGACCAGGCAAAGCTGTAAAGAGGCTGAGTTAGGCAAGGCTGTGAGCTGGCTGGATCAGGCGAAGCTGTGGACTGGTTGGATCTGGTGAAGCTGTGGTCTGGCTGGATCTGGCAAACCTGTGGTCTGGCTGGACCAGACAAGCAGGGCCTGTGAACAAACACAGGACAGGACCCAACAACACCAGACTAGGACAGGGCCGGACAGAGACAGGACAGGATTGGAACAAGACAGAACAGAGGCTGAGCAAGCCAACACAGAACACAGAACAAATATACCCGAAGGCAGCTAGACATAGGTCCCATAGGCCACTGATAACAGAATGAGGCCAGAAAGGCCACAAAACAAACAAGGCAAGGAGCAAGAAGGCCGGATGACTACAACGTAAGGCAAAGTACAAGAAGGCCAGATGGCTACAAGGTAAGGATAGGAGCAGAAGGCTCGAAGGCCATAAGGTAAGGCTAGAGGAAAAGTAGCAAGAAAGACAGAGGTCAGGACAAGGAGTCAAAGGTAACTCCATGAACTGGCAAGGTGGCTAAGGCAAGACTGGATTACATAGGGCAGAGACCAGAGTGTGGCAAGAAAAGAGAGAAGAAGCTTGGCCAGCCTGGTGAGTATATTTGTAGAGGTCCCCTGGTGGAGGGGTGGCTACAAGACAAGTTGAGTCATGAGATTAGGGAAGAGATGATGAGGACACTTCTGAGCGGGGCTCAGTAAAGTAAGGAGGCATCATAGCCAGGGTGAGGCTGCTTAGCAGATGAAATCATAATAATTACATAGTTATTAGCAAGCATTTTGAGAGTATACTGGGCATGTATTTGTAACAATTTAAAACCATATCTCAAAAAGAATTTCACACATCATTCAAAGAAAGAATTTCAAAAGAAGTTTTTCCATTTTTTCAAAATTTCCAATTTGTCTACTTCTGGCCTTAGGAAAAAATGGAAAAGAAACTGTTTTCCCAAATTTTTCTATTTTTCCTCAAAATCTCTATATATAATGCACTTGTTAGGATTCGCGGCTCATAGAGCCTTCCTGCAAGCCGCTGGACATACACCCAATGCCGCCAACAGCTGAGCCTTGTGTTACGGTGGCACACCACCAGTCTCCCCTCACATGGCACAGGATGCCACCATGTCTGCCACTCCTCCAGTCTGCCTTAGGTGCACACATGCCCAACTGCACACTAGTTAAAGGGTTTATGGCATACACTGATGATGTCAGCACCTCAGCCCTTTATAAGAGCTCCCCAGACTTCCCCTTCTCACCTCACCAACAGGTCTCCTGCCTAGCAGAGTGTGTTGCTACAGAATTTTTGCGTTTCCAGCCTTGCCTTCCAGTCCAACCTTGTCTTGTCTTGCCTTCCAGTCCAATCTAATCCAGCCTTGCCTTCCAGTCTAGCTTCATCCTGTCTTGCTTTACGAGTTCAGCCTCGTCCAACCTTGCCTTCCAGTCCAGCCTCATCCTGCCTTATCTTCTAGCCTAGCCCCATCCATCTTGTCTTCCTTGTTGTTTCTTCCAGTGTCTTGTATGTGTCCACATCCATCCCTGGCTTGTCCCTCTGCATCTTGACCTCTTGCTTGGACCTGACTATGATTAACTGTGGCCTGGACTTGACCCCCTTGCCTGGCCCCGATTATTCTCACCCGCTGCCTGTCCCAACCTTGGATTTCCTCTGATGCTAGGAGGAAGTAGTGTTTCTCTGACTGCAGCAGAGAACCTGAAAACTCAATTGCATACTTCTCTCAGCGGTCCCAGCAGAGGATTCCTTCTGCAGAATCTGATGATTCATTTGCATACTTATTCCAACAGCCCCAATAGAGTATTCTAGAGGATACTATGAGTTATCTCAATTTCAACTTTTACAACTCCCATACTCTTTCTAGCTCCTAACCACAAGAGTAAATGTTCATTCACATACTTTTCCAAGCAGCACCAGTAGATGATTCTAGATAATACCATGAGCCAATTAGGCTCAGCTTTCCCAGCTCCTGCTGTCTTTCTAATACCAGAAGCCTTGAAGGCTCATTTGAATACTTCTTAAAATTACCCCAGCAAAGGACTCTAGACAACACACTGAAATGTCTAGTTTCAGCTTTTACAGCCCCCACACTGTTTTTAAAAGAAGAGAACTGAAAAGTTTATGTAACCCCAGCCCAGTGTGCATGTCCTGCACAGGTGGGGCCATAAATAGATTTGTAAGTTTTTTGAGGCAAGAAACCTGACTAGCTCTTTTCTGTTGCCACTTCTCCAGGGTGTAGATCCTTTGGCTTGGGGGGAAAGGGTTCCTTTTCGGTCCGAGTACATGGGTGGCTAACTTGTTATCCCTAGGATAGGGGTCACTTCTCTTCCTGTGTGCTGCATGCCCAATTAAAGATGCTGGACACACTAGATTAGTGTCCAAACTTACATTTACTGAATAAGATCGTTGTAGATGGCACAATAAATATGGTAAGCACAAGGTATAATCTTCGTGGATACCATATTTATTGTTTTACCAATATTGGAGTACACTGTCAATTTATGGATTAACTATGGAAGAGTTTTTAAGCTATTCGGGGCAAACTACCTCCTCCATTTTATCAGGATTTACTTTGTTCAACAAAGGGACTGATGAACTTTTATGTTTGGAAATCTTATGTTAAAATACTGACAAAAATTATTCATATGGAATTACATGCAGCATTTTCAGCAGAATATTGTTGAATCAAATGTATTCCCAGGGGACTGAGCATCATTAAAGAGCCATTATTTTGTACTCAGGAAGATTTTATGTCCAAATGGAATGCAGTATTAAATAAATGTGCCTATGATTTAATGATTTTAATAGTAGAAACAATTAAGAAGTCACTAACACCTTTACAAGAACAGGGCAACCTTTAAGCTGGACAGGAAAATCCCTTCCATGGATGGCCAAAAATCCTCCCCTTACACAGAGTCTCTCTCCCTAGGGGCTGAAGACTCCTGATGAGTGCCCTCTAGAGTCTCTACAGTTTCTTCCTCTCTTTGGATTTATCTCAGTCTCTGACTCTCCTCTGGATCCCTTAGGGAAGGAATCCCTGGAAGCAGGTTTCTTACCTTGCTCCTATGAGAGAAAGAAGTGGCAGCCAAAAATCTTCCTCTCAGATGGTTAAACTCAATGCCCCTTTTTCCTTATCCGAATATAACACCAAAGTTACTCCTTACCACCTCAGGGGCAGATCATCCCTATCCCTGGGCATCCCAGACTCAGGGTTCTCCATGCCCTGAATCCGAGAAAGGCCCAGGTGAACAGTGAGGCTTTTACCATGAAAACCTTAAAATCCTGAAAACAACCTGGAGGAGCATTCAAACCAGCTAGGGAGTAGATTGGCTGGAACACTCTCCCAACCCTGGTCAGGAATCTCAAGCTGGGTTAGCCTGTTCCTTCTGACTGGGCCTGAAAAATACAAAAAGGTTAAGCTCCTCACTACCTCCTAACTCTCCAAAACTTATAAGGGACTGCCTCCAGACTCTCAGGAGAGAGCAGTTATAAAGCATCCTAGGGGGACAGGCATTCCCAGGCCCCTCAAAGAGAAGGACTGAATTTGAATGGGTCCTCCCCCACCCACTAACCTATTCTACATAATACTTCCTTGGGCATACTGATAACCAAAGAATGGTTCTTGTTATACTTATTTGTATATTTTTCCCAGAAGCCCCATCAGAGGATTTCAGAGGACACTGTGAACCATCTATGCTTCAGATTTCATGTTCTTTCCTTGTACTAGAGGACCCAAGAGCTTATTTGCATACTGTTCCTAATAGTTCCAGCAGAGTTGTCCAGGCTCAGCTTCCACAGCCCCCTCCCCCCATTGTTTGCAGTTGATAAGAACTGGATAGCTCATTTGCATACTTCTCCCAGCATCCCTAGCAGAGGACATGGGAAACCATCTAGATTTGAGTTTTCACAGGCCCCAATCTCTTTCCAACTGTCGGCGCTGGGTGTGTGCCTTGGGAGGATCAGGCTGTGCTGGGGCTGGGAGGAGGGGCTTCGCCTAGGAATGCTAACTGTGCTAGGGCTGGGGAGTGCAGACTGTGCTGAGGCTGTTGGGGGGTGAGGTCAGGTTATGATGGGATGGGGATGCAGAGGTGGAGGCAGGCTCTGCTGGCACTGGAGGGGTAGGGCAGGCTCCTGGGGCTAGGCAGGCTGTGCTGGGACTACAGAGGAGAAGGCAATAAATAGGAGCATCCAGAGAATTTCCATGAGTGGCTGTGCTGTGTGAGAGGAGTAGCCTGGGCTGGAGTTGAAAGGGAAGAGGCAGGTAGGGGGAGAGGGCAGCCTGTGATGGGGCAGTGTAGAATGTACTGGGGCTCAGAATGGGAGGGTAAACCGTGTTGAGGCTGAGGGGAGAGCAATTCATTTGAGTTTCCAGGGAATTTCCACTGGTGTCAGCTAGTATAAAATGTATTCTTAGTAAAAGCCTTACCAAATAATTACCACATTTAAAAGGCTTACCTTCCTGATATTCTCCCTGGTATTGCATCAGCAGCAGTGTAAGAAGGGAAGGGAAGGGAAGTTTGGATATTTAGCCTGCCTTTTCCAAATAAGGCTCAAAGCAGCTTACAGCATTTCTAGAGTTCAGGAATTCATATAGCCAGGTCCATCTGACAGGCTATGCACTCCTCAGACTGACTGGGTTGGTGTAGCAGGTTGGTGGTGATACAGCACCATCTGGAATGACCACAGGGATCTAGGAGAGTGGTGGCTGACTCCCATTTTAACAGAGCCTGGGGAGGGTCCCTCCAAGAGACAAGGGGAGGCTTTAAGGCCGCTGCCAGAGCCCATCTCATCAGCAGCCAAAAAGGAATAGATGCCCCAGAGCAGTCGCTGGAAGCAGATGAAGTGAATAAGAGAGAGAGGAGAAGTATATGATGGGTGAAAGAGAGAAGGAGAGAGCTTGTGTAAGCGAGAAACAGAGATATGAGGATGAGAGAGAGGGAGACTGTATCAGTGAGAGAAAGCTTTAAGAGGGCCCACAGATCTCTGAGTGTCTCCACCGCCACTTGGGGAGTTTCAAAGGGACCACCCCTGTTTGAGGAGCTAGGACAGTGATGGGCAAACTTCCTTTGACTGGGGTCACATTACTGACTCCCATTTTAACAGGGTCATTTTAGCAATGTACTGCTAAGTTCTTATCACTTCCTGCTTGAGAACTGTTATGAAGAGCAACCAGAGGGGGTAATTTTCAAAAGGAGTTACATGCGTAAATGTAGCTACTATTGTAGCAATTTTCAAAAGCCATTTACTCAAGTAAAGTGCACTTATGTGAGTAAATCCTATAGACAAGTCAATGGCATATATTGTAGCAATTTTCAAAAACCCACTTACTCAAGTAAAGTGAATTTACTCCAGTAAACCTGGTTTTTACTCGAGTAAATGCTTTTTAAAATCAGGCCCTAAGTGAATACCAATTGGGATGGTGAAAGTGAGTAGTGAAGAGATAAAGAGACTGTGTTGGATGACCATCCATAACCACCTAGGGCCTCGAAGGCTTGGTTGTCCTCTCCACTGGTGGAACCCTGGCACTCAGATCCAAAGTCTGATGAATGAGAGGAAAAATTTGAGGTCCGGGACAGTGAAATTGGCTCTGGGACTTTCTGTGACCTAGAACCTAGCAGTAAACTGAGAGTAGTGTTCAAAAGAAAAAATGTTTACTGCACCTTAAAAAAATAGTAAAAATAGCAAAAATCATCATCATAAAAGAATGATCACTCCCAGTATTATAGTCTCTTTATCTATCTCCAAACTTGAATCAGTGTCCTTCCCCCAGTGGTGGAAATGGAGAATTGTACAAGTGATGGGGAAGGATGCTGAAGGCCAAAATAATTCATCCCCTCAAAAACAGGAAAAAATCAATAATCTGCAAACAAAATATCTCTTCAGAGCTCTGCCAGCCCAACTGACTGGTAAAGAACAGGAAGTCTCAATCCTGTGCAGGTTACCCCCATGCAGAAATGTTACACCACCCTCTTTCTTCATTTCCAACTTCAAGCTTTTAGGGATCTGCAGTGTTTGTCCAATTCACCTTTGAATTCATTTACTATTCTTGTCTCCACCTCTTCCAGGAGGGCATTCCAGGAATCCACCACCCTTCCAAGAAATGGGGGCTTCTCAAACCAAGAGGGGGTTACATTATGTAATGCTTGATAACATCACAGTAACATAATAATGATGGCAGATAAAGACCAAATGGTCCATCTAATCTGCCCAGTAACTGCTGCTCTGTGCAAGTTACCATGCATTCTGTTAAAGGTAGTAATCCTCCTCTGTGAAAGTTATACCAATGTGTTATGTTAAGGGTATTATTTGCCATTCCGTGCAGGTTACCCCCATGCAGAAATGTTACACCACCCTCTTTCTTCATTTCCAACTTCAAGCTTTTAGGGATCTGCAGTGTTTGTCCAATTCACCTTTGAATTAATTTACTGTTCTTGTCTCCACCTCTTCCAGGAGGGCATTCCAGGAATCCACCACCCTCTGCATGAAGAAATATTTCCTAATATTGGTTGAGCTGTCCTCCTTGGAGTTTCAGATTGTAATCCCTAATTCTGTTTCCTTTCCAATGAAAAAGGTTGGAAGTTTGTGCAGGTATCTGAAGGTCTGTATCATATTTCCCCTGCACCTCCACTTCTCCAGGGTATATATATTTAGATTCTTCGTAGTCTTCTGAAACATGACCATACCATTTTGATCATCTTAGTCTGCACTGTTTCCATCCTGTATCTATCCTTTTTGAGATACGATCTCCAGAACCGAATACAGTACTTCAGGTGAGGCCTCACCAATGACCTGTACAAGGGTATTATTACCTTCCTTTTCCTGCTGATCATTCCTCTCTCTACGCATACAGAATTTTCTGGCTTTAGCTACTGCCTTGTCGCATTGCTTCACTGCCTTCAGATCACCAGACACAATCACCCCAAGGTCCTTCTCCTGGTCCATACACAATAGATTTCTGCCCTCTATTACATGTAGCTGTTTGGTTTACTGCATCAAAACCAATCCTTGAGGTACTCCACTTAAAACAGTTCTCTCACCAGATCAGGTTCCATTTACCATTACATGTTGTCTCCTGTCAGTCAACCAGTTTTGTAATCTACTCTAGCACCTTGGTGCCCACACCCAAGCTTCTCATTTTATTCATGAGCCTCCTATGTGGGACCATATAAAAAAGGTGCTGAAATCCAAGTAAATCACATTAAGTACTCTTCCCTGATCTAATTCTCTAGTTACCCAAGCAAAAAAAACCAATCAGATTTGTCTGACATGACCCTCCTGGTGAATCCATTCTGCTTTGGGTCCAGAAACCTTTTTGATTGTAGATAGTTTACTATCCTCTCCTACAGCAGAGTCTCCGTTAATTTTCCCTCCACCAAGGTGTAGTTTTATGCCTCCTCTCTGCACCCACCCTTGTAAAATGGCCTCAGCCATTCTTCTCCAATCTTGTGGCACCACTCCCATTTCCAGGGATCTATTGAACAGGTCTTTCAGTGGACCCACCAGGACATCTCCAAGTTCCCTTAGCATCCTGGGGTGTACCTCATCTGGCCCCATGGCCTGTCTGCTTTCAGTTTTCCTAGCTCCTCCGATACATTCTCTTCTATAAATGGAGTTGAGTCCTACCCCTCTCCTGTCCTTGCTCTTGACATACAGCAACAGTTCTTCTCCAGGGTCTTCTTTAAAGATCACCAAACTGAAGTATCTATTTAATATTTCTGCTATTTCTCCATCTTTCTCAACACATTGCTCCTTGTCTCCTTTCAATTTTACTATTTTTGTGTCTTCCTCCTTTCACTAATATATCTGAACAATGTTTTGTCACCTCGCCTTACCTCTTTAGCAATCCTTTTTTCTGCTTGACCTTTTGCTTTCCTGATTACTTTCTTTGTCTCCCTCAGCTTCACCAGATATTCTTCCCTGTGTTCCTCTTTTTGGGAACCTTTGTACTTCTTGAACACCATTTTTTTTGCTTTTATTAGCCAACTTCTTTGAAAACCAGATCGGTTTCTTTTTATTCTTGCTCTTGTTTATTTTTCTTACATAGAGATCACCAGCTGATGATCTGTTACAGTCCCCCACACCCCACACTGTATAAGGGGTAAAGCTAGCGCATCGAAAACGCGCGTCCAAACTGGGGGTAACAGTGCGCTCCACCGGCGCTCCACCGGAGCGCACTGTACTGTATCGGCCTGATAGAACTTTGTTGCCCTTGAATTAGCTCCTTTTAATTTGGTCCACTGTTGTTCCACTTTACACATCTTCTCCCAGGTTTCTAGTTCCTCCCCCATTTTATCAAGCTGTAGATCTAATAAAAGAATGGAAGCCATGATATTCTGTTATGCCTTACACATGTAATAAAAATAGCTGTTAACTTTTGTACACTGGGGAGTGTTTTGAAATTATGCACAGCAAGTAGTGATCTACTAACAATGGAACTAAGTCATTATTGTGGAAGGTCCTCTCCAATTTCCTTGATCTTCTAACATTGCCAAAAGGATGTTGAAGGCTATGATAGCTGTGGCTATATACCAGTATTAATAGAGAGCAATTTCATATATTTTCTACCTTAAAGGAAATATTTTGAAACAATTTGTAATCATGTGGCTCCTCCCCCCCCCCCCCCCAAAAAAAATAATGTTAATGCAAAACATGACTGATTTATCTCTCTCCAAAAAAAGAATTCCCATAGCTTTAATTTTATCATTTAATTTAATGTCCTGATGTTATGTACAAACTATTCATTTAACAGCTCATTGCAAATTGAACCTTACATCCTAAAGGCTGAGGAAATCTTCTGCCTCTGTTGGTGTCTCTTTATGAAGTACTTTGAGAACAGCAGGGGTTCAGGTTGAGAAAAGCTACTTTTAAGCAGAGAAAGAATCCCATTGAACTTTCTAGCTCAAAGCATTTAAAAACCCTGTTCTTTCTAAGACCCCCTTGACATGTAAATAATGAGGTCCATTGTTCAACTCTTAATTAGCTATCCAAAGTTTGCATCTTCCTACGGCATCCATCAATTTCATAGAAGAAAACAAAATCTGTATGTAGGCTGGTATCATTAGCAGAAAATGACTAGATAAGAAAAAATCATCAGGTGATTTGTTGTAAAGATCTCAGCAATTTATTCCGAAATAATCATTTAAAGATTGGGTGGGATGATTGATGAGGCCAGTGTGTTATGATTTACTTCAACAAAGCATGCAAATTGTAAAAGAAGCCAGTGAAAGAAATGTGGAACCCATCTTAATAAGCCATAGTATGTTGAAATAACAAATTATATATTTATTTTACATAGATTTACCTGAAAACTTAACAACCTCTAAAAGAAAAATAGCAGGAAATGTTTTAATTTTGCCAAACAGCAACTTTTGTAATAACAGATTTTCAAAGATAAGATTGCATGCATCTGACTTCCGGTGATGTTGTTGATCTGAACAGTCGTGCCTGAGGCCAGCTCCCTAGGAGCCAGTGGAGAAAAAACATAAATCTGTTGATATTCAGTGAAGTTCCAGCCGCTTATCTTCATTTTTTGGAGTGAGTTTTCATGGACAATTTCATAATTAAGAACGGCATAGAAATGGCCAATCGCTCAAAAAGACTCAGCGTGGTGCACAGTAGCTCAGGACAAAATGGTGTCTGAGTCAGGCCGACTATGGAGGGTTTATTGGAGGCTGTAATTAAAGAGCTGACTAGGGCATATCTGCAGCGATCACTGATCAGTTGCAGAAGTTGCGGTCGTTAGTGGAAAAACTATGAGACAAGATCAACAACTTTATTGTTTACTGTTACTGGCTCACTCAAACAGTCACACTGCACAAGGAGCAGCTAAAGCTCTAGATACCACGATGGAGGTGATTTACAGCAAGAATAAAGTTTTAGAAGAAAAACAAGCTGGAAAATAGAAGTCGATGAAATAATGTGCACATACTGGGAGTGTCAGAAACGATTCAAGAGGATGGCTTCTAAAGTTCTGTGAACACTGACTTCCTGAGTCATTGGGAGTGAACATGGAAGAGAGACTGATCCTTGTGGAGTGGCCCACCATCTTGGGTGTGGTGGAGCGGCCTCGGATGAGCTATGGCAGGTAATTGCCAAATACCTGAACTTTATTGATAAGGCTAAAATACTAGCCACATAGAGGAAGTCAGCCAACCTAAAGTATGAGAATTGTAATCTTCTATTATTCCCAGATTTTCAGCTAAGGTGCTGGTGTCTTGGAAGGAAATGTCCCCTATTGTATTTAATTGTTCAACAATTGCTGTGCAATGTCCCATCTGGTTGAAAGTCTTCCATCAGGGTGAAACCAAGATATTTTTGGATAACAAGGAGGCAAAGGCATTTGTGGAGCAACTGTGTCTGTCGAATTAGAGAACCTTGATTTTATAGTTAAATCTTTTTTATTAAATTTTTACAAGTAACAAACATAACCAAGCCAAAATGTACAACACAGAAACACTGGTGGACTCTGACCAGTGCTCCAATTCTGTGTAAATGTCTCTCCCAGTCCCCAGCAACCTCCTCCTCCCCCCCGAACAAGGAAACAATAACCATCATAGGTCATTCAGAATTTCACTTTGATCATTATGAGGTAAGGATTGAATATAAAGGTCCCGGGCTATAGAAAAGTCTTAGGGCCTTATTTTCCAATATCGCATTAGGGGGCGTTACCAATGCAAATGAGGCTTCTTTTGTGCAGTGGGGGAAAAATCGCATGTGGAGATGTTTCCCAGTGCACAATGATTCTTTCAGTCTTTTATCGCAGTGCACGATAGTCCCAGACAGGCCTGTTGCAGGCCCCGGGGAGGGGGGGGGGGAGAGAGAGAGAGAGAGAGAGAGAGAGAGAGAGAGAGAGAGAGAGAGAGAGAGAGAGAGAGAGAGAGAGAGAGAGAGAGAGAAACTTACTATAGCGCCTATGCTCTACATAGGTATTTTAAACCCCTATGGAGGGCCACCTACTAACTCGGGTGGGGATTAGGTTATGAGCGTCGGGGGTTGGGGGCCACTTTCGCATTCCACATGAGACCTACGGACAGAACAGTGGTCTGTAGTGCAGATTTGCTGGCTGTCGGAGTTGAGGACGCTCACTCCAAGAAGTGGTTTGGGCAACGTTCTCTCTACCTAGCTTGATGGACACTCTACCTGGGCAACAACATGCTAGGTGGAGAGAATGTTGGCCAAATCTCCACTTGGAGTGAGCGTCCTCACTCCGACAGCCAGCAAATCTGCACTAGAGACCACTGTTCAGTCCGTAGGTCTCAT